>NW_007726514.1:451209-458936 GCF_000696425.1 Galeopterus variegatus
GCGGCAGCGCTGCCGCGCCTCCTAAGCGGCGCACTATCCAGTGCGCCACTGGGCCGGCCCAAAATATATTTTATTTTTGAAAAATGCTAGGAGACTGGATTTTGAGTGTTCTCACCACAAAATGATAACTTTGTGAGGTAATATATGTTAATTAGCTAAATTTAGCCATTCAAATACATATACAATGTATATATATTTCAAAGCATCATGTTGTACATGATAAATATATATAATATTATTAGTCAATTTTTAAAAAATGCCAAATAATTTTCTAGTAAGGTTGAACCAAGTTATATTTCTACCAGCAGTGTTTGAGAGTATCTATGTAACCTTAACCTTGTTGCAGTGAGTACTTTAAAAATCAGGATGTGGGCTGGCTGGTTAGCTCAGTTGGTTAGAGTGCAGCCTTCTGACACCAAGGTCATAGGTTCAGATCCCCACACTGGCCAGCTGCCAAAAAGAAGAAGAAAAAAAAAAGAGTTGCAAAAAAATAAAAAATAGAATGTGGTATAATCCAAAGTTTCTTTGTAACATATAATTATACAATAAAGCCAGTTTGGATGGCAAAAACAACAACAACAAAAAATGGAGAAAAAAACAAGCAACCTAATTATGGGCCAATAATCAAATACGTGCAAAAGATTTTCACAGACTCCTCACCAAAAAAGATATGCAGAAGGCAGGTAATCATATGAAAAGATGCTAAACATTATATATCATTAGGGAATTCTTTATTGTATTAGTCCATTTATGTTGCTTATAACAAAATACCTGAAACTGGGTGATTTATAAAGAAAAATGACATTTATTGCTTATAGTTTGTGAGGCTGGGAAGTCCAAAGTTCACATGGTGGTGGTAACAGTGATTCAGGGGTATCAGATGGCAAGATGGTGGAAGCAGAGAGAGCAGAGAGAGCAAGAGAGAGACTCTCCTCTTCTTTCAAATCCCTCAGAACCACATCCCTGACCACCATTTTTTTTTTTTTTTTTTTTTGTCTTTTTTTACTTACCGGCAACGGGATCACAACCCTCGGTGTTGCGCCCACACCACGCTCAACCAGTGAGCGGGAACTGGTCTCCACATGGGATCTGAACCCTCGGTGGGAGCACCGCTGCGCTCCCAAGTGGCGCACTCTCCAGTGCGCCACCGGGCCGGCCCCTGACCACCATTTTTAATCCATTCACTTCTGCATGGTCCTACAATCCAATTACCTCTTCAATTCTCCACCTTTCAATTACCATAATAGGATTTCCCACTTTCTTAACAGTCACAGTGGGGGCTGTTTCCAACACATAAAACTTGGGAACACAATTCAAGCTTCAGTGAGTTTTGGGGGGACATAACTCAATCCACTACCATTTATTAATTACCCAGTGTCAGGTATTCTAAGTGACAGAAAATGGACTAAATACCCTTATTCACCCATTCCTCTGATATTATTAAGTCCTTGTATCTACCACAGGCTTCGATCTTGGATCCCCATCCCCACAGGGGAATTAACTCCTTTATTTGAGTTATTAAAAGAAAAGTCTATAACAAGAAAAATTCCATTACAATTGTGCCATAAGCAAATATTAAACGAGGTGCAAAATTACATAACTCAGGCCCAATTAGCCAGGTATTGTGTCACTGTTCCTTTACAGTTATGGCTCCTGGCCAGCCAATCCACAATAATGGCGGTTTTGGTACAGAAAGGGAAGCCCCTCCAATGGGTCCATATTTCTCTCAGGGGTCTTCCTGAGTTTACACCCTTATTGATCAGTTACCTGATTTAATTATAAAAGGGAGAGACACCGCTATGCGCTGTTACGCCAAGGAACCAGGTAAAATAATAGTCCCCTATCGACTGACTGATTTTACATGGCTTAACAGAAACAATGGTCGACTGGTGCTGGCATTAGAAGGGTTTTTGGGCCTTATTGACTGCCATTATGGAGCTCACAAGTGGGTATCATCATTCAACCAGTTAAGTTGGGAGGCCCCACATTTGTTTTCCAACCATCCTTTAATGGATAGATATAATATATTCACAGATGGGGGAAAAGTGGGAGCTGCAATTATAATTTATCAGCCTCAAACATTTCAACATAACCCCCGCCAAAAAAGAGTTTTCAACCTTGTGATGGGTCTGCACAATATAAAGAATTATTGGCTATTATGATGGCTTTAAAAGAAGTTCCAGACCCCATGAATTTGTTCTCTGATAGTTTATATGTTGTAAATTTATTGCCTGGATTGCTCAATTCTCATATCCGACTGAACAACAACCCTATCACACCACTAATGATACGGGTCCAGTCCTATTTACAACAAAGAAACCAACCTATTTACATGCACCATTTAAGGGGGCACCAAGGGCTGCCCGGGTTCCTTTCTTCAGGAAATGCCCTGGCAGACAAAATATCTACCACAGGCACCAATGTTTACACCACACAGTGGGCATCTGATTTTCATGCCTTAACTCATTTTAACTGGAGAGGGTTTCAAGTCCGATTCCCACAAATCCCAGTTTCACAGTTAAAAAGAATTGTTCATACCTCTAAATCTTGCATCACGTATTTACAGGTACCGCCTTTACAACCCCCCGGTGTAAACCCTAGGGGGCTCAAATCTAATATTTTATGGCAAACTGATGTCACTCATTTTCCAGCATTTGGAAAATTAAAATATATTTTCATGTCTATTGACACTTATTCTCATGCCTGTTGGGCTACAGCCCACACTGGGGAAAAGGCTAAACATGCACAAAGTCATTTACTACAATGTTTTGCCACACTCGGCCTCCCCAGTCAACTTAAAACAGATAATGGCCCTTGCTTTGTTAGCAAAGCCTTCCAAGATTTTTTATCAACTTGGAACATTCGCCACTCCACTGGCATCCCTTACAATCCTCAGTGACAAGCCATATTAGAATGTCACCATCAGAATCTAAAGAACCAACTTTTAAAACAAAAAGGGGGAATTATTAGCCCCCGCCAACAGTTAGGAATGGCATTATTTACTTTAAATATTTTAAATTTTCCAAAACATGAGCCAATAACTGCTTTCCAAAAACACTGGTCAACCCAATCCCCACGTCCTGACGTTCAGGTGCGATGGAAAGATCCCCTTTCAGGACAATGGAGAGGCCCCAAACCACTCTTAACTATGGGCAGAGGATCTGGATGTATTTTTCCTTACAACGAGCCCAACCCTATATGGGTGCCAGCCAGAAATCTCAAATTCTCACCCACTGCCCAGGGCGATAAAAACCCTGAGGAAAACCTTTCTTATGTTTTCCAGGAAAGTCCACAATGAAGCAAGCTTATCTTCTGCTAGGGGGCTTCTCCATGATTGGTGAAGCAAGTCCACCCTCTTCTCCACACACTCCGGCTAGCCAAACATGAACAGAAGGGGCTTGGACTTGCTGTGTCTGCAACAAGGAGGATTATGTGCAGCCCTCAAAGAAGAATATTGTTTTTACACAGATCATTCCAGCATTGTTAAAGATTCTTTTGCTAAATTAAGAGAAGGATTAGAAAAACGTAGGAGGGAAAGAGAGGCCAATTCTGGCTGGTTTAAAGGCTGGTTTAGAACTTCCCCTTGGCTCACCACTCTAATATCTGCCTTAACAGGCCCTCCATGCATGGGGGGTCAGCTAACGGCCCTTATAAGGTGCAACCTAGGGTCACTCACCATGCTCACCCAGGTGGTGGAAAAGGTAGCTAATGAACAACTCCCCCAAGACCCTTGGGTCAATTTGGCCATTCAAAAAAAAAAAAAAATTAAACACCAAGGTATAATCTCCTGTTTGGCCTCAGCTTGGTTGGATAGTCAATGACGGGTAAGATCCCCTAACGGGGGGGGGAGGGGACAACCTAAGGCAGACACAACCACACAAGGTTTCTATTAAAACAAAAAGGGGGAACTATGGGACCGTGCCCTTTTTCTAAGCAAAAACAACAGATGGCCTAAACGGATAAAAGGTGGTGCCCAAGGGAAGTTAAGGGGGAGGGCTAAGCATAGACAGGCAAGGCACGTGCACATTTGACCTTTTCAAGGATTGGCCTAAGCCTGGAAATCCCTGCCTGCTAAGCATATAAATATGATCTTTTGTGTTACAATAAACGGAACTGTCTGACAGAACCCCCGCTGCGTGTGTGTTTGTTCCCTATCTTGGAGAGCAGCAGCGTGCTCACCCATCTCTTGGAATCTCTTTTCGCCCTGTGTCCTGGGGGTGGGGGGAGAAAAGGGCAATCCCTTTGGCCCCAACCCTCTAGGGAAAGGAAAAACCTGTTGGGGTCCCGTGTGGCCGCCAGAGATGCCCAACAACTAGCTATTTACTAAATTTACTAAATTTATTTCCTACTTCTTCAATCCATTCTTTTCAATCTATCCTGCGCTACCTCATATCTTTTATCATTTTTCACTTGGATTAACTCAAATTGCCACCTTAAGAATTTTGATTCTGAAATATATTTTCCAAATTCATTAATGATTTACCTAACGTGCAAATCTGATCACTTTACTCCTATTTAACTTTCAATTCCTATTGACTATAGAATCAAGTTCAAGGTACTTAAGTGAGAACCTATTTTACTTATTTATTTAGGATACCTGGCCAGTAGGGGATTAGAACGCTTGGCCTTGTTGTTATAACACCCTGCTGTAACTAACTAAGCTAACTGGCCAGCCCTAAGGTACTTCGGTGAAAGTAAAGGCCCTTCATAATCCCTCCAACCTCATTTCCCATCACTTTTCATCTTGAATTCTATATTGTGATAATACCAATGTGCTTATAGATGTTTGCAATATCTCTCCTCCCTATCGATTCCTCTGCAAGGAATTCCATTTTCTCTGCACCTCCACTCCCACTTCTTTACCTTGCTAACTCCTATCCATACTTCAAGAAGATTCAGATGTTATCTCCTCCAGATCTTCCCGATTCTGTATTCTTCATCCCCTGAACTCTCCTCCCCCAAAGCTATTTATCAGTTTACATGGTGTGACGGTTAATTTTATGTGTCAGCTTGGCTGGGCCGTGTGCCCAGATATCTGGTTAAACATTATTCTGGATGTTTCTGTGAAGGTGTTTTTTTTGTTTGTTTTTGGATGCGATTAACATTTAAATCAGCAGACTCTGAGCAAAGCAGATCACAGTCCATAATGTGGGTAGGTCTTATCCAATTAGATGAAGGCTTCAATAAAACAAAATTGTTCCCCCCTCCCCTGCAACAAGAAGTATTTCTGCCACCTGAAAACCTTCAGACTTGAAATATCTCCAGACTGACAGCCATTGGATTCAAACTGCAACTCTTTTCTGAGTCTTCTCAGCCTCCTCCTACAGATTTTGGACTCACCAAACCTCCACAATTTCATGGGCCAATCCTACAATAAATCTCTCTTTCTGTGTGTGTGTGTGTGTATACACACACACATATACACACACATATATGTATATACACACATATATATGTATACACACACACATATACACACACATATATGTATATACACACATATATATGTATACACACACACACACACACACACAAATCCTGTTGGTGCTGTTTCTCTGAAGAATACCGAATAATAAACATGGTATTCTTAGCTACTTCTGTGCATAATTTTTATTCACTACTTTATTTCCAGAATTGACCCATGTGTCTGAGACACTGGGGAAGCCTGATATTATAGACTTGAGAATATTCATGATCTGATATTCTTTTGTTCCCTGTAATGAAAGAGGAGTTCATTTTCTTCTTATCTTCATCCTTATTTCTGCAAAAGCCTATCTTATAGGAGGAATGAGGGCACAGACATCTTTGATGATTAGCTTGAGTAGTTAGTTTGAGCTCTAACTACATTTCTTGTAGACAGGCAACTGTTAGTAGGATGGAGAATTAAAAATGTATATGTGGGTTATGATGGTGGTGGAGAGGAGTAGGGAAACAAACGAGCTATTGTGGTATGAAAATTTTAGGGAAAGAGCACTAGTTACCTTGGGTAAGTTGGAGAAAGGACCACGGAGAATTAGGCCAAATGTTTGAACTCATTGCATAAAAAAGAGAAGGAAAAAAACAGGTCACTGAAAGGAAAGGAAACATGGGATTTCTCTTTACTCTGGAGGCTTTAAGCACCCAGGTCATGGGCTTTAAAAAACGAAGGAAAATGTACTTTACCCAATGAAAAATAATATAATAACTTTCTCTTCATTTACTCTTCAATTCATTATTTGGTTTCAATTTTCTCAATGTTGTAGTCACTATTCCCCCTTCTTATTTCCTAGCCAGGAAAAGCAACTTTACTTCCTTTCTTTTACACCTAATTTGATGTGGTTCTAAACCTTTGCAAAAGCCATTCTTCCTAACTGGAGTGCCCTTCCTGATTGAAGTTTCTGCTCTGATAAACCATAGAGTCCCTCTTTCTGTCTCATATATTTTTATGTTACTTTCTTTTGTGCATGAATAACTCATTCAAACCCTGATTGAAGTAAAACAAAAAAGGCATTTCAAAACTGAATTTGTAGCAAACCCACTTCACAGCATAACTAACCAAAATTCTGTGACTATTATAACCTATTTTGTTCAACTAATTTTCACCCAACTTTTTCACGTCTTTTTCACTCCCTGTTTTACACTTACTGAAGTGTAAGTTCCTTTCATTAACTTTAACCACTAAGTTGAGAACCCGTCAACACTTCACAGTATCCCTATTCTCTGGGGATGTGTTTTTAAAAAAATTATTATTGCTCATTATCCAGCACCCAGAAGAGTGCCTGGCACATAGTATGTGTTCAGCAGGTATTTGGTGTCTGAAAAGAATAATGAGTAATATGAGTTAAAGTGATATTTATAAAAGAAATTCTGATCTGTGGGACAAGAAAACCACATTCGACTTACTGGCAGCTAATTATACCAGCCCCTCCCTATTTCAACACGGATGTAGACAAATTGAGAATTTTTTTTTTTTTTTTTTTTACTTCGGGAAGGTTCAACACATTATTCACATTTCGAATATAAAAATCCAGATCGCTTTCCAGTACTTGTCAGAAAAGTCACCAGCGCCAAGGTTTTAGAAACGTCCTTGGCTAGGACCTAGGCATAACTTTTGCTCAGTCAACCGGAGCCCGACCTCATGGCCTTTTCACTCGACCATCAATTCGCAACACGCTCCTTTCTTCTCTCCCCCGCGCCCCACTCTCATTCTTCATCTCACTCCAAACTTCACACAAACAAAAACGGAAACCACAATTCCGCCAGGTCCCGTGAAGATTCGACAACGCTAAGGCTGAGGCCACAAGACGCGTTTTTAACCACGCGTTTTCCCTCCTCTAACCGAATTAGATTTTGTGCAGGCCATGTTTTGCTCTCCCGGAACAAGCTCGTCGTCTCAGACCTGACCGCCACAGCGATCGGCTGGCGCAGCCTCTCCGGACTACTAACAGCGCTTTCTCCCCTCCCCAAACTCCTCCGAGGACTCTGCCAGCTCTGTCGTTCGCCTAGAAGCCCCGCCCAGTGGCTCTGGCTGCGCGGCTCGCGCATGCCTGGTGCGCGCCGCCCACGCCCTCCGCGCCGCGCGCGTCGCCCAGTCTCCTCATAGGCCCTCGCGCGCGGCGTGCAGCTGGCCCTATCCCTCCCGCGCTGCGCCCCGCCCGGTCGCTTGGGGGCGCGCGCACCTCCGCGAGTGGCGATTGGCCGAGGTTGTGGATAAGACACTCTCCTGGCAAAACTCGTGCGCGTCGGGG
>NW_007726514.1:458950-478038 GCF_000696425.1 Galeopterus variegatus
CGGCGGCGCGCCTCGCCCATGCCTGGCGCCCGCCGCCCCCGCCCTCCGCGCCGCGCGCGCCGCCCCGTCTCCTCATAGGCCCTCGCGCGCGGCGTGCAGCTGGCCCTATCCCTCCCGCGCTGCGCCCCGCCCGGTCGTTTGGGGGCGCGCGCACCTCCGCGAGTGGCGATTGGCCGAGGTTGTGGCTACGCATCTGCCCTGAGAAACTCGGAGCGAGCGTGCCGAGTCCGCTCCCGGGGCGGTGCCGGGTGCGTCTCAGGTAAAGGGGTTGGCGGGGAGGTTTGGGCGACCAGAGAGGGATAGGGGTGGGCATAGACCAACCCTGGAATTTCCGGCCGCAGCCTCCTTGGAGAAGAAGGGGCCGCGCGGAATCTGCAGTAAATACTGGCGCCACGGGGCCGGTAGTGATGGGGCTCTCTCGACGGTCAGTGTGGTGGGGTCCTCAGGTGACAAGCTCTTTCTGGGCATGATTTCAGCATCTTCCCTTGTAACCTCTTGCAAGACTTCAGCCGCTGAGCATTTATTCAAGGGTGTAGGTTTTTGTTTTTCTTTAAGTCGGGGCGAGGTAGAGGGTTCCAGTCCTGGCTCAACCTCTTGTCGACTCTGTTCCCTTGAGAGAATTATTTTAAAAGTGGGCAAAGAACTTAGTGCTTCTTTAAGCGCGCAGAGCCACGCTGTAGAAAGATACTCTTAGAAATTTGTTGCTTCACAGTGTCCATGGACCCACATGTCTCTGACTGGAACGTGACACTACTCAGCAGTATTTTCGAAGTCCTTTAAGCCCTGTGGATGGAGGCAACTGGATAAGCGCAAGATAGCCGCAAGACAAGCGTGGTAGAAAGAAATGACTTTCCACACGAACAGCCTTTTTGAAAAGCTCCTTTGAGCGTTTTTTGTAGGTTATATCACGGTGGTAGTAGAAAGAAGTAAGCCAAAACAAAAGCTGAACAAAACTACATTTTAAGAAGGTTTTTTTTTTTTTCCTTCCCTACATAACTTTAACATATTGTCACAAGTTATTGACTTTTCCAAGTTTCTCCTTGGCATCCAGTATGGAACTGACCTAAAACGACGTTTATGTAATCATTTGGGTCTTCTATGCAATAGTATACCAATAAAATTAAACTACTGACTTTTCTATGTAAGGCAATAGGAATTGACATGTCATTGATGACAAATCAGAAAAGTGAATGGGAGATGTACATAATTTTTCTTCATAGGCATAGAGTTTATAGAAATCTTTTTAGTGTATTAATTTTTAAAGTATAATAGACATACAGAAAAATGCATGAATTGTAATTGTACAGCTCAGTGAATTTTCACAAAGTTTGCATACTTATGTATCCAGTACCCAGAAAGAACTTACTTGCATTCTGCAAGCCCCACTTCATGCCCACTTTTCAAAAGTAACCATTATCTGGACTTCTAATATTACTGATGAGTTTCATCTGTTATTGACTTTATATAAGTGGATTCATACGGTATTTAGTCCTTTGTCTGGCTCTTGCTTAGTATTGTATTTGTGAGATTTATATGAGTTTTGTAGCAGTAGTTCTTTCTCACTGTGTGTAGTATTCCAGCCAATTTTGGGCTAGTACTAATAGGACTGCTATGAACATTTTTTATAAGTATTTTGGTGAATATATATGTGCATTTCTGAGATGTGTGTACCTACTATGGAAATGGCTGTGTTATAAGCTATGTGTATTTCTGGTATACACTACCAAAAACTTTTTCCCATTGATTGCATCAGTTTGCACTCTTGCTGACAGTGTATGAGAATTCTGGTTCCTGCACATGCTTGCAACACTTCACATTGTCTTTTTCATTTTAGCCATTCTAGTGGGTATATAGTGACATCACACTGGGGTTTTGCCCTAATGACTAATGATATTGAACACCTCTTCATGTGTTTATTGGCCATTTGGATATCCTCTATTTTTGTAAAACGCTAGATAGTAAATACAGGAAGTCCTTGCTTTGTAGAGTTTCAGTTAATCCAGCACTGGGCAAAGGTAGAACTACCTGTGTTTTAGGTTTTGTAGGCCCCTTTCAGTCTCTGTTTTATATTCTTTGCTCCTTTTCTTTTCCTTTCCTTTCTTCCCAACCTCTTAAAAAATGTAAAACCATTCTTAGCTCATGGGCTATACAAAAACAGTTGTTAAAAGATAACAGGCATATTACAGTTTTAAAGAATTTATTTGAACATTCAGTAATTTCATGAATTGGGCAGCACCAGACCACAAGTGGTTCAGTACTCCACACCCCAGGGGTGTGAGGAGAATACTTTTATCAGGTGTTCCAGGAAGCAAGGCAAAGAAAATATTTGATTGGTTAATGTGAAAATAATCTAGTTAGAAGTTAGTTGGAAGTTTCTGATTGGTTAAGCTTAAGTTTTGTTTTACAGTTTATACTGAGCTGGGTTTTGGTTTGATTATGTAGGAACCCAAGGCGTTGGAGCGATCTCAGCCTAATGGCCTCCTGATTAATTATTTTAACACAGTCTATGGGCTAGATTTGGGCTATGGGCTATAGTTTGCTAACCCCTGCTCTATTGAAAAATGGCTGTTCAATCTTTTGCCTGTTGGTTTGTAGTAAATTCAATAACTGAGATGGGCTGTATTGGAGAAGTATACGTACATAAGAGTATTGTACTATAGTGTTTTGGGGTTGAATTTCAAATCTCTCAACATACGTTCTTTGCTTTTTTACCAGTTTTGCCTCAAGACTAATTAAAGACAGACTTCTCTGAACTTTTCTTTCTGCTCCTGCTTTCTCCTATCCCTTTAAATCTGAAGATCAAAAGAGAGGTAAGAAGTGAGAAAAGAAAGGAGTGACAACCCTTCTTTGATATTGCATAAAAGGCTGGGAAAGGAAATCGAATGTCTAGACAGTTCTGAACACTTTGAGTAAAAAAAGTATTAAAAAAAGTATAATATGCTTTTTGCAGTACTTTGAGATGGTTATTATCTTTTGAGGGGTTCCATCTTAGGGTGGCTTGATTTTTATCTTCTGATTGAATATACTCATGATACAGGGAGTAATAGCCAGTGACTTGTGCCATGAAACTCAATTGTAACACCCCTGTCCAGGATGGAGGCCCTCTCTTCCTTAAATGCCCTGTTGGGCTGTTCAATTCTTCTTCCCTACTTTCGGCCCCCTGCTTTTTACTTAGTACCACCAAAAATTTTCCCCACTACCCCTAACATTTTTAGCTAACACTTTCTTGTTTTTAAGTGGTTCATAGAAGTGAATTTAGTATATGTTTAGATATATGCAAATACTAATGAGGGGTTTGGGGGTAATCTCCATCAATGTGATCTTTCCTTTTATATGGATCATTGAGATTTTTTAGACTTACTTGATTGTTATGCAAACACAAATTTAAGATATGCCCCACCTTTGACCACCAACCAGTTGCTGCCTTTCAGCTTTTCTAATGTAGAAATTCTGAATCCAGTACTACATTTATATAAAGTATAATGTACACACACACACACACACACACACATGTTATGACTAATGTAAATATCTTCCTGCTTTATAATTCCCACACAAAACAATTGTACTCATATGCAGTGTTTTTCATGGCACTTCTTGAGTCAGAGTTGGAGTCATTACAAATTATTATGGCTCATAAAGGGCATGTGCTGGTGTAAGGGATTCTCTGACAAGTGAACCTCCTCCTCCCATGATTCCTGACTTATATGGGAGCAAATAGAGGATTTATGTGGTATAAATGTTTAATTTTTACCACAAACTCTGTTGCTTCCATATTTGTAAGGATATATTTGTCAGTCTAATTGTCATTAGCTTTCTCGAGTACCTTCTCCCCTGGACGTTGCCTGCATCACATTGTCTGAATCACCATGGCTTCTGGGATGATGTTTTCCAGGATTCCAGTGCCAACAAACCTTGCCTTTTCTGGTTGCATTATCTGTTTTCAGATACTTTATTTAGGTTACATTGAATCTTGTTTACCTTATTTGGGGTAAAGTTTAAGGTGACTGTATTTCTCTGCTATGATCTATTTGTTGTTTTTACACTTCACTTCCAGCCAATAATCTTATTACTAATATATCCCGGTACCTGGGACAGGGAATGGGCAGAAGGTGGACTCACTTTCATGTCCACATACCATCTACAGAGGTAGTTTTAGGGTTAATGAGAGGAAAAAAAATTGATTAATTCACAACATTAATCAATTTTAGCTGCTTTTGTTAGTATTATTATTCTCTCTTCCTTTTCAATTTATTGGATTTGGAGACTATCATGAAGAAAGGATAGGGCTGTTTTAGGGCATTCGTTGCAAAAGCAGTGTGCTATAATGCAGAGAGCACTGGTCATAAAAGTAGAATAAGAGTGGCTTACTACCTGTTTGTGTTAACCTTTCCTGGAACTCAGCTTTCTTTTTTAAAATGAGGCATTTTGACTGAGTATCTCTAATTCTTGGTAATCCTTTTCAAAAGACACAGAAAAGCACAGCGTTTAGAACTCCAGGAGACCATAGAGGTCATTTAGGATACTATATCGGTTTTTTATCGGATACCCTAAGGCCTTGAAAGATTATGTTCAGTCACATAGTTACTAGGACCATCTTCCCTGACTTTTATTCCAGTTGCTTTTTCCGTTATGCTGCTTGTGATAGGCAGCCTTCTAAAATGAATGTGGTATTCACACTCTTGTATAATCCCTTCCCCTTGGGAGTGGACTAGATCTAGAGGCTTGCTTCTAATAAAATATGGCAAAAGTGGTTTGATGTCATTTCTGAGATTAGGTTACAAAAGACTGTGACTTCCTTTCTGCTGGTACTCTCTTGCTTACTCACTTTAATGAAGACAGCTGCCATGTTGTGAGCTGCCCTGTAGAAAGGCCCACCTGTCAAGGAAAGAAGGGGGACCTGCAGCCAACATCCAGTGAAGAACTGAGTTTCTTAGTCCAGTAACCCGCTAGGTACTGAATCTTGCCAACAACCATTGAGTGAACTTGAAAGCAGATCCCGTCCCTGTTGAACCTTGGGATGACCATAGTCCTGGCTGACACCTTGATTACAGCCTTTTGAAAAACACTGAGCTGGAGGATGTAGCTAAGCAGCACCTGATTCCTGACCCTTAGAAACTGAGATAACAAATATGTGTTGTTTTAAGCTGCTAATTTTGGGATAATGTGTTAGGTAGCAATAGATAACTAATACATTACTCTTATTTCAGAAAATATTTAATAAAAGAAAGTTCATCCTGAAGTTTTTGTGAACACAGCTTCAATCTATTTTAATCACTTTAAATATATTTGAAGGTCTGTTATTTTTATATCTTGGAAATTAAATGTTAACCATTTAACTACAAATTCCATATTTATTTTTGGTTGTAATTTAGTTGCTAGATATTTGTTTTATCTCTAAGCTGTCCACATAAAATAATGATTACTCTGAAACATTGGTTTGGTTTGGTGTTTCATTAAAGTAGATGACCAGTGGGACAGATTTACCATAGAACTCCTTTTGGCAGTTGGCTTGAGCATCTAATTCAGACATTGTCTGTATTGAAAGTATTTTTAATTTAGATTTTATACTGTTTTGGATGTGCTTAGCTAGGTAGTCTACTCTTGTTATTAATCTACAGTTCTGCATTAGGATAATTTGATTATTTATAAATAGTACTTTGAGAACTGCTTTTAATATACTTGGATTTATGAGTTTGGGAAGCTACTAGAGTACAGCAAGGGTCATTTTACTGAAACCCTTAATACCAAATCCTTGTTTTATTGTTTTCTGTTGAAGCATACCAATTTCCCATCTTTATAGTTTTATCTTGAAGGTTTTGCTGCTGTGGCACAAGTTTTGAAAAACTGAAAAAATAGATGAGTATGTAAATAAATGATATAGATTAATGAACTTTAAAAAAACCGTTACAAAATATAACACATGTAAAGAAAAGTATATAAAATATATATGGACAATTTAATGAATAAATAAAAAGTGAGCACCCATGTAATAGCCATCAAAATATTTTGAATTAAAAATTGAAATTTGTTAGTATATGCTTTATATGTGGTTATTAAAAACAAACAAAAACTCTGTGTATGTGTGTGTGTGATAGGAATTCTTCATTTGATTGGTGTGATTCTTTATATGTGTCTATTGGGTTGTTTGTTAATGCTGTTAAAATCATCTGTTCCCTTACTGATTTGTGTGTGTATGTATCTGTGTGGGCTTGTGTTGATAATTACTGACAACTTACTATATATTACATCTCCCTGTGTAGTGGCAAAATCTATTTCTCCCTGTAGTTTTGCCAATTTTCAATTTATTTATTTTCAGGTCATGTTATTATAAGCATAGAACTTTATAATTGATCTATATTCCTATAAATTGAATCTTTTTTTCCATTGTTAGTGACCTTCTTTATCTCTAATGAAGCTTTTTGTTTTAAAGTTTGTTGTGATTTTTAAATATCTTTTTATTTTGAAATAATTTTAGACTTAATGAAAAGTTGCAGAAATAGCACAGAGTTCCTGTATACCCTTCACTCTACTTCTGTATATATATTTTTTGGTTTTGGGGGGGTTTTTTTGGCAGCCAGCCTGTGCAGGATCCGAACCATTGACCTTGGTGTTACAACACGGCGTTCTAACCAACTGAGCTAACCGGTAAGCTCCCTTCACCTACTTCTTCCTCTTTTTTTTTTTTTTCAATTTTATTTATATTTATTTTTGTGGGGTTGAAACAGTGTGTTGTTTCAAGGCATGTAGTACTGCACAATGACTCACTTAGGGTAAGTAGCATAGTTTTATACCCATTAGTCCACACCTTCTCCTCCATAGCACCCCCTTCCCCTCTCAGTCTCTGGCAACAGTTATTCTACTCTCTACTTCTGTAAGAGACCATGTGGTATTTGTCTTTCTGTGCCTGATTTATTTTGATTTCTTGCTATTTATTTTTATTATGTCTCTTCTAAGTTTTTGTGTTATGGTTACCATGAGGCTTACAAAAAACATGTTATAGTTATAACAGATTATTTTAGACTAATAAAAACTTAACTTTGATATCTAAGAAAGAAGAACCAAAGCCAACTTTACACTTTGCCGTAATTCATCTCCACATTTTGACCTTTTTATTGTTTCAAGTTACATCTTTTAATATTGGCTATGTCTCATACTGTTATTGTATTTGTTGTTGTCTTGTTAGTTTTGTCCTTTAGTCTTCATACTAAAGATATAAGTGGTTATTCACCCTCCCTATGACTCTGGAGTATTCTGAGGTTGTCTGTGAACTTACTTTTCTAATGAGTTATGTACCTTCACATGTTCTCTTGCTGTTGCTTAAGGTCGTCTTCTTTTAGAATGAAGAAATCCCTTTAGCATTTCTTGTAAGGCAGGTTTAGTGTTGGTGAATTCCCTTAGCTTTTGTTTGTTTGGGAAACCCTTTATTTTTCCTTCATATTTTAAGGTTACTTTTGCTGGGTAGAGAATTCTTGGCTGACAGTCCCTTTCCTACATCACCCTGAATATATCATCTGATTCTCTTCTGGCCTGTAGGGTTTTTACTGAGAAATCCTCTGAGAGACATATTGGGGCCCCCATTGAATGTTAAGTGTTTCTTTTCTCTATCTGCTTTCAGAATTCTTTGTCTTTGGTTTTTGATAATTTGATTATGATGTGCCTTGGAATATTCCTCTTTGGATTGAATTTGATTGGCAACTTCTGAGCTTCCTGTACCTGGATGTTGTCATCTTTCACCATCCTTGGGAAATTTTCAGCCATTATTTCCTTGAATGTGCTTTCCATATCTCTTCCTTTTTCTTCTCCTTCCTCTGCCAATAATGTAGAGGTTATTTTGCCTGAAGAGGTCCCATAGTTGCTATATTTCTGTTTCATTTTTTTCTTATTCTTTTTTCTTTTCTGGTTTGATAATTTCATACGTTTTATCTTGGAGCTTGATGATTCTTTCCTCAGTTTGATTTTCTGTTGTTGGAGCTTCACATCAAGTTTTTCAGTTCAGATAATGTATTCTTTATTTCTAGAATTTGTATTTTTTTAAATTGATTTAATTCTTTTGTCAAATTTCCCATTCTGCTCCTGGATTGTTTTCCACATATCATTTGATTTTCTATCTGTATATTCTTGTGACTCAAACATCCTTAAGAGGGTTATTCTGAATTCTCTGTCAGACATTTCATAAGTCCGCTGTTCCGCTGGGTCCATTGCTCGTGCTTAGTTTGTTTCCTTTAATGATATTATATTTCTCTGTTCTTTCTTAATCTTTGTGTCTTTACATCAAACCTGGGCATTTGAGGAGACTACTACATGTTGTAGGTTTTAAAGGTGTTCTTTGGTGGTGTTAGACCTTTACTGGTTAATATCAGAGCTTTGTTTCTGATCTGTGGGGTTTTTTTTTCCTTCAGTTCTTCATTGGATTATTGTCTACTACCACCAGTTAAATTTTTTTCCTTTTTGTCTTTTTTACTGACCGGTAACGGGATCGCAACCTTCGGTGTCACGCCCGTACTGGGGACCGGCAACGGAATCGCAACCCTCGGTGTTGCGCCCGCACCGTGCTCAGCCAGTGAGCGGAACCGGTCTCCACATGGGATCCAAACCCTCGGCGGGAGGGCCACTGCGCCCCCAAGCGGTGCACTCTCCAGTGCGCCACCGGGCCGGCCCTGCACTAAAACTAATTTGTTGTCCTTTGGTTAATTCCCACATTAGGGGAACTTCCTGTGGGGACCAGCACTTGAGCTCAGTGGTTGAGATAAATTGCTGCTTTGCTGCTGATTCTCTGCCCAAGGCCTTTTGTGTGGCTCAGGTTTTAATTGTTGGCATCTTAATCACTTCTCGGTCTTGTGAGGTTAGATACACCTGGGCTGTGTGGAAATTCTGGCCCCGGGACTGAGTCTTTCCAGCAAACCATGCCCACTAGATTTCCATTGCCCTGACTAGTCTCTACTGAGTGGGTCTGTGCCAGTCAGAAGGCAGATCAGCTGCCCACTGTGTACCCCAGTGTTCTCCTGGTGGACTAGCCTCCCCCAACCCCCTACTCCAAATGCTTCCCATGGGGCGGGCCTTATGCCGGTCCTTTGCAATAACTCACTGGCCTCTGGGTTGCTCCTTTCTTCTGTTGGCTGCAACTCCTCACTCCCATGTGGGTCCTTAGGAATCCTGTCAGCGGCCTCACTGGCCTGGGGGTTGGTATGGTGTGCTCCCAAGCCGCCTTCCCTGCTGAAAACTCCAAGCAACTTCACGCAAAGGGCTCAATTGTGGCTTTTGCTGGCTCCTGCTCCATGTGTTGTAGCTTCTTCCTGCCTCTCAAAGGGCCGGTCCTGTTGTGGCGAGGGCTTGAAATGGTCGGAGTGCTTTTTTCTTCCTTTCACCGTGGCTTCTCCTGCCTTGATGACCTCCGCTTGTCTCTGTTCCTCTTCGCCTGAGTTCCAGTGATCCCAGGTTGGCAATCCCTGCTCTTTAATAGTTGTAAATTAATTAACTGTGGGAGAGAGTGATCATGGGGACCAAGTTTTCTGCCATTTGATGATCTGGAAATATTTCTCTTCACCTACTTCTAATGTTAACATAATGCATAATCATAGTACAATGACCCAAACCAAAAAATTAATATTATAATTTTACTAAATTTACTGATTATAATTTAATTCACTGAAGAATTTATTATGTATTGTAATCTAGTAAATAATACTATTTATTAAAGTTTAAACTTTATTCTGTTATCACTAGTTTTTCCATTAATGTTCTTTTTCTGTTCTAGGAACTAATCCAGTTCCCATGTTGTATTTATTTGTCATGTCTCCTGAGTCTTTTCCAGTTTGTGACCTCTTTCTTTTTTGATATAGCTATGTCAGACTTCTTTTGGATAGTGTGTGCATAGAATTAGATTTTTAAAAATCCAGTGGGTCCCCCCGCAAAAAAAAAATCCAGTGGGGATTGTCTTACAATTGGAGCATTTGGTAATTGGATCGTTTCCTCCATTTATATTTTTTTATTATTCCAGTTTTCACTCTCTGTTAGTTTGGAAGTTATATATGCACATGGTTTTGGTTTGTTTGCTTTTTTATTTTCTTAATATAAAAATGATTATACTTTCTTATTTTGCAACTTCCTTTTTTCATTTAATAATATCTTATACATCTTTCTATGTCAATATATGTATGCATAGTCTTTGTAATATGTATGTACCATAGTTTGTTTAACCAGACCCTAACTGTTGGACATTTGCGGTATTTGTAGTTTTTTGCATTATAAACAGCACTGAAGTTTATATATTCTTGTACATATATGTTTGCACCCTTTGCTAGAGCATAGATTTCTAGGAATAGAATTGTGGAATCAAATAGTTTGCTCATTTAAGGCTTTAATTGACATTAGGGGGCATTCTTGTTACTTTTTGATGTTCTAATTTTAATAAAAATAATAAATTTATTGTAAACTCTTTAAGTCAACATAGATAAAAGATGACAGCAAAACATTACTCCCACATTCTGCCACCTCAACAGAAACAATCTTCTTAAAAACCAGGTGTGATTAGAGCATGGTGCCGACAACACCAAGATCAAGGGTTTGGATCCCCATAATGAGCAGGCCAAAACAAAAACAACAACAACAACAAAACAAACACAAATACAGGTGTACAGCATTTTGTTGCTCTTTGTAAGAGTGCTGAATATTTAGAAGGAAAAAGAAAAAGCCTACCCATTTGGCACATGTTTGTGAAATTCGATAATACCAAGGATGAAAAAAAATCTTTAAGATTTTTACAGAGGAAAAAAAGACAGGCTACTTAAGAAAAGTATTGAACATGCCAGCATGAGTCTTCTTGACAGCAGTATTGGCTGATAGAACAGTGTTGCAATGATTTCAGTTTTGAGGGACAAGACTTCACCCCAAAGCCTGTGGCTAGTTAATAATCTAATGATCTGAAGTATGGAGTAGAATAAAGACATTTTTAGACCTGGAAAGCCTCAGAAATTCTTGAAGTTGTGCTCTAGCAAAATAAAGAAATGAAAGAAAGATGTGGAATATAGAAAATAGTAAATCCAGCCCAGGAGAACAGTTACATGATGTCTTAGAAGGGATAGCTATATATATAGCAGGCCTGGAGAGCAATCAGTCCAAATTAGAGGGAAGCCTCTAATAAAGGAGGTTTCCAGGAAAGAAAGGTGAATTAAAGATCTTATGTATTCCTGGGTCTTTAGTTTTCTCTGTTGGAAGTTTTTAAACCGTGAATTCAGTGTCTTTAATTGATACAGGACTAATCTGGATATCTAGCGCTTATTGAGTTAGCATTGGTAAATTGTGTCAAGAAATTTGTTCTTTTCATCTATGTGACCAGGTTTATAGGTGCAAAGTTGTTTGTAATATTCCCTTTTTATCTTTTTAATGTCTGTAGGATCTTTTTGATGTCTTTCTCTTTCTCCTGATAATTTATGTTTTTATTTTAATCAGTTCTACAAGAGGTTTATCAGTTTTCTTCTAACTTTTCAAAGAACTGACTTTTGCTTTATTGATTTTTTATGTTGATTTTACATTTTCAATTTTGTCGACTTTTGCTCTTTACCATTTCCTTCCTTCTACTTGTTTTGGATTTCGTTTTCTATTTTTTTTTTTTTAAATGGAAGCTCAAGTATTGATGAGAGATTTTCCTCTTTTTTTAATATATGCATTTAATACTATAGATTTATTTCCCTCTTAGTACTGATCTAGCTACATCCCACAAATATTATGTTGTGTTGTCATTTTTACCTTGTTTAAAATATTTTAAAATTTCTCTTTTTTAAATTTTCTTTTTGAACTCTAGGTTATTTAGAATCGTTTAAGGGTTTTTCAGATATCTTCCTGTTATTGAGTTCTAGTTTATTTCTGTTGAAGTAAGATAACATAATTTTAATGATTTCAATTCTTATGATTGGGCTGAAGTGTGTTTGATGGACCAGAATAGTGTCTATTTTGGTCAATGTGCCATGTTCACTTGAAAAGATTATATATTCTGCCATTGTTGGGTGGAGTTTTCTATAGATGTCGATTAAGTCAAGTTGGTTGACATTTAAGAAAACCAGAGCTGGACAGTGGTAAAAGTGGTAAAAAGTTTTTATTTAGGAACTCTTGCAATGGGGAAAGAGATGTATAGAACAGGGCGCAGTTCTGAATACAACATAGACAAGTGGGGATTTATAGCTAAGGAGCAAGATGGGCGTCAGTGGATGGAAAATTAGTAAAAGGAATCATCAGGATTGGGGGGATTCTGGTTAAACCAACTTGACAGGATTCTTGCTGAAGGCAGGCCAGGGTGATCAGATATTGAGGTTGGGTGTTTCTCCATAAACCAACTTAGCAGGATTCGTGCTAAAACTGGGTGATGCAGAGACAAACACAGAAGTCCTAGAGTTGAGGCCTAGTTTAGTAGAGGGTTCAGAGGAGCCTGATTAAAGTTTGATCCAGGAGAGAGTCTTTGTCGTTGCTGTTAAGTCTTCTATATCCTTAGTGATTTTCTGAGTACTTGTTGTTCTGATTATAGAGAGGCGTGGTGAAGTTTCCAATTATAATTACAGATTTGTTTGTTTCTTCTTTCATCAATTTTTTCCTCAGGTATTTTGATGCTCCATTGTTAAGTGCTTACATATTTAGGATTGCTTATGTCTGATTAGTGAATTAAACCTTTTAATGTACTTCTTTAATTTTGGTGATATTCTCTGTTTTACTTTGTCTGACATTAATGTAGACACTCCTGCTTTTTTTTTTTTTTAAGTGTATTTGCATCCTTTTTTGCCCTGTGCTCCATTATCCTTAATAACATATTAAGGAATTAAGTTAGGAAAGGGTAATTTGGGATATTTTCATTTTGTATGCATTTTATTATTTTTATTTAACATTATATTTTGATTTTAGGAAATACTGTCTTATCAAATGTGACCTAAGATGCTATAATTTTATGTTAAGATGTGAGGATATAAGTATTCATCACAACATTACAAAAATTCTTGCAGTATTTACTTTTTGGATGGAATTTGAATGGTAATTTCTTGCAGATAATATTTGCATTTGAGTGCCTAAATGCTTTTTTGCATAGTCTCAACCATATAAATATAACCTAAACAAAATTTAAAAATTAAAATTTCTCTTTTCAATGAATTATTTTCTGAAATGTGACAGACCTCTTTTTAAAGCAGCATGTTTTGAAACTAATTAGTACTTTAATACTTTTATTATCTTTTACATTTAATGTAAATTGAAGCCACTTCCCTAATTTATATCTAACAGCTTATTGCCAGCAGGGGATCTGCAGATACTGTGTGTTATAGCTTATGATATCCCAAAGTAGAACATTTTATTCAGTGGCATGAGCTGGCCCAGTGGGCAAGATTATTCTAATTTATTTGGGTAAGTGAACTGCAGCTTAGGAAGTTCATGTACAAAAATGCACTATCAGAGTTTCTTTGTGATTCTTCACCGGTAAACTCTGGGTTCAGGATTTCAGCATCTTAATTTCTATTATCTTTATTTTATTTTATGCAGATTATTAATTTTCATCTTATTTAAATTAAAATCTTTGAACACATCTTCAGTGCCTGTGTTTTGGCACTGAATTAAAATCTTTAAACATATTTTGTCACATGATTACTAAATGATTGGTTCTGGAAGCTCATGGTCTACATGTAAATTTACCTTTAAAATTACAGAAATTTTCTTTGCTAAAGTTTCTTGGAATAGCTTTTTTTTTTTTTTTCTAAAATGTTCTTAATTTTAGGAAGTATTTTGTGAAAAGCAGACGACTATTATTTAACTATTAGTGGATAAAAATTAGACTACTCTTTAACATATGCCACATTTGATATTAGTGGAATTTTAAAAAACTGCCATGAAGATGTTCCTTCTTGTGTTCATAATAGAAAACTATGATATTGCATCCGGTGGAGTATGCAACAACCATTAAAGTGATGGTTAGGAGAAAAATGCTTAGGATATAACATTATTTTGAAAAATCAAGTATGTATAGAAGTTGATCACACGTAATTATGTAAAGCAAAAATGACCAAGTACACACTAGGGTTTTTAAAGCATTTTTTATTTTTGTGGTGAAAATAAGAGGTGATTTCTCCACCTCTTTTCTATTTTTGTTTCATTGTATTCTGGACTATTTTCTATAGGATATAGTGATTTGGGCATTGCCTAGAGTTTGTATCTCCAAGTTTGTTTGTTTGCTTTCATGAATGGTTTCTACAAAATCATGAATTCAGCATCATTTGATGTTAATATTGGATCAGCTCTGAATTCTAGTGATTATAATTAGGGTGTAATCAGTGTATTTTTTTTTAAAGAATGTAATGATTTTTAATCCCTTTAAAATCTTTCAAATGAATTGCCAAAAAGATTTAGATGTAAATAATTATTTAGAAAAGCGTTTTCTGTTGTTTTTGAGTTTTAAGTGTTCAGTAACTTTCTGAGCTCTGCTGGCTCTATCATCTTCCCTTCCCATTCCCTAGAGTTTACTTGGAGTTTATTTTCTCTTTGTTGCTATTGTGCCTTGCCTATTGAATTTAGCTCTATTTCCAGTTTCTCTGCAGTGTGCAAGAAACTTGTCCAAGTGTTTTGAGAGTTCATAAGGTTTAGACTGCTCTAGCCACTTCAGAACTTATTAAGAGCTCTTGTTGGTTTTGAGGATTCTAATGGCTCTCAGATACCATTTTGCTTTCTGTTGTTTCCCTGTGCTGCTGCTTGTGCAGATGTTGATATCATGCAGGTCTTAAAGTTATTGGTGTTGTATTTTGGTGTTTATCTAGTTTTGTGGTAGATGTTTTGTTTATGTGTTTGGTTTTGCTATCCTGTTGCTTTCTGGGGAGATATGGGGAGTTTCAAAAACTGTCTGCCTCTACTGCAATCTTCCAGAATCCTCCTGGCTTTTTTACAAAGTTAAATTTATTCAGTTTCAAGGGTTGGCCTTTTTGAAATTATTCACTACTAAAATTATTTCATTCAACCGATACGAGTCATATCTGCTATCTTTCCTCATATTGGGGGTTTGGAAATACTGGTCGAGCAGAACAGGGACATATCCGAGGTCTAAAATATGAAATATATGTGTGCATATGTGCATATGTATGTATGTATTTTCAGAAGATGGAACGGGATGAGCTTGGGGTTGGAGAGTCTCAGGCACCACAAAGTCACTGTTGACGTTTGTTGTTATTTCATCAAGGAATTCCTTTGGTCAGCATTGAAGGAGGAAGGGTGGCAGTCTCTTTAGATTGTGTACTAGTAATTGAGACTATCTTGCACTAATAACCCACAGACCATGGTATAGTACAACACAAGTCTATGTTTCACTCATCCAGAGTTCAACTTAGAGATTGATGTTTCTTTCATATTGTGATGCCACCATCACAAGCTTTTCAAAGTTGTTGCATGAGTGGAACAAATTGGCTTATATGAAAGTACTTTAAAAAGTTTGTGGAAAAATAGAATTAAAAGATAATACATCTCTTTCCATGAACTTTTTGAAGACCCCTTGTATTACTTCTGCCCATATTGCTTTGGCTACAACTCAAAAGAGCCATATGTAAAGAAGGAAGGTAAATGTGATTTTCCTGCACATTTGGGAACATGAACTGCTATAGTTATAATCCAGCCAGTTGTGGGGTTCGGAAAGGGAGAAGGTAGGAGAGTGAAGGCTGGTTAGATCTCATCTCTTTTCATTACTCCAGTAGGATTTTTGCCCTGCCTTGACATTACCCTATGGCACTGACAGCTTGGGCTATTGCTGCTGATTTCTGTATTGGTGTGGCACAAGGTTGGGAATTTAAGAGCAACACACACTTTTCTCTTAGCATCACCAGTGTCTGCCCTTGACCAAGGCTAATAGTTCTCTCCCCCAACCCTATTTTAAGATAGGTGACACATGGATTTCTTGAAGTTTTTGGTTGGTTCCTCAGGTCAATTCTTTTCTAATTGTTCTAGGTTGATTTTGCAAGAGAGAGTTAACTGTCTTAAGAGGAACTAGAAGCCTTCCTAATTTTTGGATAAAGCTTCCTTGCGGGGAAAAAAAATTCCAACCTTGTTCTAAAAAGGAAACAGTTTCATTTCTTGTCCCTATAAGTAGAGAGACTAAACAGTTTATTTCTAGGGTCTAGGTATGATGGTAATTTTGGTAAACCTGTAACTGAGTATATGGCAGTGACTCAATAAATACCATGAAACTCTGTTGGTTCACCTGTGAGATGTGACTGCTTAAGCAAGCGTGTTCCTTTTCATCCAACCATTGATACTATCTTCACCCTCTTTTCTCAGGTCAGGTTGTAATATGCCTCAAATAATAATTGAAAAATCAATTTATCATTTTATGTATTATGCTCTATGATTTACTTAGTTTATTTTAAGCAAATATTTATTGCACATATGGAAAACAAAACCAATGAAGAGATCAAGGAATTAAAAAGAAAGCCACCCTGGTGGAGGGTTCACAGATGCACATTTATGGAATTATGTATCATTTTCGAATCAAAGTACCTTGCTTCAAATATTTAGTGTGTAGTTCACCTCTCAAGGCACCCAAAAGAAGAAATCTTAAGAACAACTTGATTTGATAAAATAGCATGCTGACCAATAAAACAAAAAGGTTGAAAATGTTAAAATTTCCAAAATAAGCCAAAAATTTCACCGAAGATCTTACATTGGATAGTCATTTAAACATGTATACAGTTCTGCAGGTATTGTGCTTAATGGACATGAGAGATATGAATGAATGTATTATTAAATCCATACACATTATTAAAAGATTAATGTATTAAAAGCCTATTATTCATATGAATGAACTTCACAGAGTAGTAGACTAACAAATTAAATCAACAACATAAAGAGAAATACACTTAATTCTATACTGAGTTTGGTACAGGGAGAAATAAAACTATTAAGAGGAAAAATCTGTTACTGTTACTACTGATTGTATACCTCTTTATACTGGTGACTGATTTTACTGGGCTTTTAGTGAGTTAAATTTATATACTTTGTATCATGATTCAAAGAGAATTGAGTTTGACTCGAGGTTTAGTTACATCAATGACTAAAATGTTTTTATATTGCTTAAAAAATATGTAACAGAAAGACAAATACTGCATGAGCTCACCTGTATGTGCAATCTAAAAAATTCAAATTCAGAAGTAGAGAGGAGATTGTAGTTACCAGGGGAGGGATGAGATGTTGCTAAAGGGAGATGTTGGTTAAAGGATATGAAGTTTCAGTTAGATGGGGAATAAGTTCAAGAGATTTGGTGGCTATAGTTAATAACAAAGTGTTGTATTCTTGAAAATTGCTGAGAGTAGATTTTAAGTGTTCTCACCATAAAAGAAATGAAAAGTATGTGAGAGGTAATGCATATGTTAACTAGCTTGATTTAGCCATTCTACAATGAATATATATTTCAAAACAACATGTTGTACATGATAAATATATGCAATTTTAATTTGTCAATTTAAATAAACATGTAAAAATAGTTATTAAAGGGAGAATTTTAAATAATCTTTAAATCTGCTAACATTATTATTTTTTTCCAACACATTTTAATTTTTTTGGCAGCTGGCTAGTACAGGGATTGAACCCTGGACCTTGGTGTTACCAGTACCATGCTTTAATGAGCTGAGCTAACTGGACAGCCCATCAAATTTTATGAAAATACAAAAATTTTTTACTATGTTATTTATTCTTGGGCAAAAGTCAACAAAGTATTTAGAAACCTGCTTGTGTTTTTGTGTATGTCTTCCTAGCTGTTTATTATTATGATCATGGGAACTTTGAGCAGAGTTTTACACTGACATCTGTTTGCAGGATATTGCTACATATCTGTATGCTTGCAAAGTACCTTTTGTGTATTTTATCCTCTTCCTTCAAGAAACAGTGTGAATACTGAGTTTTCTTTTGAGAAGTTAGCTGCCACTGTTCTTTTTCCTGTGAGAAAATTTGTTAGAAAATGTTGAGGAAATCTCAAGTATTCAGGAATATCACTTACCAAATGAAGAACTTTAGTTAGAATAGTGATTAGGAAAAATGAGAATAATTACATGTTATGAATGAAAAGCTGGCTTTTCTAAAAGTCAATTTTGTTAGGTTTACTGCAAACTTAGTAAAAGGGACTGAAACAAACTCTGGAAATGTTCATCTATTTCTCCACTAGATGGAGCTGTATACTAATGATATTATCATTCTATAGCAAACAAGGACCTGTATCTGATGAGATCATAAAGTTAAACTTGACTAGTATATTAATACAATTAAATAATTCGTTCATTTGCTGTATAACTATAGTTAAAGTGTAATCTTATCTCTTACATATAGTAAAGGGTAATCTTATCTCATATATAAAACATATAGTAAAGTGTAATCTTATCTCATATATAAAAATGTTATTTACCAGTCAAGACCAAAAATTAGAAACAAAAATTTGAATGTACAGTTGAAATTGTTTTAAATGGCTTACACTCAGTGATTTGCCAAAATAACTGAAGTTCTGCATTCCCTTCAGTATAAACATACTGATAGATGCCTATGATATGCTTAGTACTTAGGCTAGTAGATTGATCTCTTGTAGATACTTCTGCTCCTACCAGTCTAGTCGATTTATATTCTTAACAAATGTCAGCAATGATTGTTCTGAAACCTGTTTATACTAGTTGTTTCTGTGATCAAAATTACATAATTTAATTAAATTGAAATAAGTGAATTGAAATGTCATTGTAAAAGGTGAATGTTTTGGAACACTCAGTAAAGTTGAATTACTAAAAAAAAAGAAAAGACTATTAAATCAAATTAGGTGTGAGTGAGAAAACTGTGAAAAAAACTTTATACTTGCTTATGGAGCAGAAAGTGCTTGGAATTCTATAAGTTCTATACCAAATGTTCTTTTTTTTAATAGTGTGATTATAAACAATGCATGTTTCAAATTTAGGTGCTTATCACTGAGAAATAACTCTTGAAGAAATTTTACTTGAAAATGCTCAATGTCCCGGATAGTTAAAGAATTTACTTAAGTGCTTAATAGTTTTTTTTTTTTTTTCCTTTTTTTGTCTTTTTTCGTGACCGGCAACGGATCGCAACCC
>NW_007726514.1:478860-480339 GCF_000696425.1 Galeopterus variegatus
TTTGCTAAATAAATAAATGAATGAGTGGCTTTGCTACTTATTAGTGGTGAGTTTATAACCTGATCAATTAACCTCTCTTAGAGCCTTATCTATAAAATGAGATTTTATTAATTCAACACACATTTTTTGAGTGTTATGAGTCAGGCATAGCAGTGAGAGATATAAGCTTCCTTCAAGGTAATCGGACTGCTTAATTTGGAGGGACAGATAAGTAAATAATTAATATGCAGTATGACAAGTTCTCTGATGGAAATATGTATAGATAGAGCTGGACAGATCAAATAGATAGCCTCGTTAAGCCTGTAAATATTAGTCAAACATTTATTTAGTGGTGATGGGGAAAGACTGATTTTATGTTCCTAAAATTATCATAAAGAAATAGATTAAGATATTAATTTTCTCTCACTGGTTGAAGAAAAACATTTCTGTAAAAGGTTTTTTAAAACATGTCTCAGTTTTGTGTAGTTTCTGTTTTCACTACTTAAACCAAGAGTTTTTGGGAGTCATAATCATGAGTTTCAAAATTAGATGACATAATTCATCAGAAAAGTGTCATGCCTTATTTTCTGAGTTTTAACTGAGTGCAACTACATGTGTAGTAGGTAGTCAAGAAATGTTTTAAAATTTCTACTTAAGTAATGAATGACGTATGGAAACCTTAGTTAATTGGCATTAATTTATTCCAGTGATGTTTTAGTGGCCTTCATAGGTGGTTTTACCCACCTCTTCTGATCTGCCTGCATTTATTTTGAACAGAACTGATTTTTTATAATTTTCAGTTTTCCAGGTACATGACCGTGGTGAATGTCTCCATTTATTTAGATTTTCTTTTATATTTCTCAATAAAATTGTATTATTTTCTCCCTAGTGGTTTTGCTATGTTGAAATGGCAAGGACCTTAATTATAAATGTTGAAAATAAGTGTGAATAGGCGAGATTTTTGCCGTTTCAAGTAAGAAGGGAATAGTTTTTAAAATTTATGATAACTAGAGGATTTTTTTGGTTGTCATTTGTTTTAAGATTTATACCAGATTATTATATTTTTAGAATTCACAGAGTTTATTTTTAAAAAATGCATGTTGAATTTCATCAGATGCTTTATCTCTATAGATCTTTCCCTATTTGATTTTCTTCTTTAAAATTAGTGTAATGAATGCATTAATTTCTTTTCAAATATTATATAAATATATAATGGGATAAACACAGCTTAGTCACAGTGCATTTTACTTTTCCTATGTTGCTGGTTTCTGTTTGCTAATATTTTGTTTATGATTTTTGCATCTGTGTTTATTAATGAGATTTTCATCTAATTTTTATTTCAAATACTATCCTTATATGTTTGATATCAAGAGTTTGCTATCCTCGTAAAGATTTTGCTGTTGTTTTCTACTCTCTGGAAATTTTTAAGTAGGATTGTAATAATTCCAAACAAGATTGGAGTAATTATTTCTGGAAATGCTTCTTCACAGGATTATTTTT
>NW_007726514.1:480683-500974 GCF_000696425.1 Galeopterus variegatus
TTCTTCTTTAAAATTAGTGTAATGAATGCATTAATTTCTTTTCAAATATTATATAAATATATAATGGGATAAACACAGCTTAGTCACAGTGCATTTTACTTTTCCTATGTTGCTGGTTTCTGTTTGCTAATATTTTGTTTATGATTTTTGCATCTGTGTTTATTAATGAGATTTTCATCTAATTTTTATTTCAAATACTATCCTTATATGTTTGATATCAAGAGTTTGCTATCCTCGTAAAGATTTTGCTGTTGTTTTCTACTCTCTGGAAATTTTTAAGTAGGATTGTAATAATTCCAAACAAGATTGGAGTAATTATTTCTGGAAATGCTTCTTCACAGGATTATTTTTCATTCATGATTAATTTCTTTGAAAGTTATAGGATTATTCAGGGTTTTTTTTATATCTTCTAAATCAGTTTTGGTAAGTTACTTTTTTCCTGGGAATTTTGTCTATTGCATCTGAATTTTCAAATGTATTGCCATAAATATTTTGATATTCTCTTCTTATCATTCTTAATATTATTTTATTTGTGTATACTTCCTTTTCTTCTTGATCAGTTTTCCCAGAGTTTGTCAGTTTATTAGTTTCTTCAAATAAGCAACTTTTGGCTTTCTTAATCTTCTCAGTGGTATGTTTGTTTCCTATTTAGTTAATTTCTGCTGTTAATTTTTTTTTTTTTTGTAATCCTCTTTGAGTTTACTTTGCTTTTGTTCTGATTTATTGTGATGGGTACTTAACTCATTAATTTTCTATCTTCCTTCTTAAAGTATGTAGTTAAAGATATAAATTTGCCTCCAAGTAGTACCTTAGCTGCATGTCACAAGTTTTACTTTGTGGATTTTGTTATTGCGAATAATGCTGCTATGAACTTTTGTGTACAGTTTTATGAGTTTTAACGCAAGTAAAGATTCATGTAATCACCACCTCAATCATGATACAGACCAATTCCATCACCCCAAAATACTCTCTGTGCTACTTTATACTTGCATCCTCCCTCCACCCACATTCTCTGGCAAGTACTGATCTGTTGTTTGTTACTGTAGTTATGTCATTCCAAGAAATGTATACAAATGAAATCATAAGCGTGTAGTTTTTTGGGTTTTATTGTTTGTTTTTTGATGCTGGCTTCTTTTGCTGGGCTTAATGTTTTTGAAATTCATACAAGTTGTTGCATGGATCAGTAGCTTGTTCTTTTTTATTGATGAGTAGTATGCTATTGTATATACCACAGTTTGTTTATCCATTCATTCGTTAAAGAACAGTGGAGTTGTTTCAAGTTTTGGGCTATAAAGTTTTCATTTCTAGGGTAAATACCCATCAGTGGGATTGTTAGGCCATGTGCTATGTGTATGTTTAACTGTATAAGAAACTGCCAAACCATTTTTTGGAACGGCTGTACCATTTTCCATTCTCACCAGCAGTGTATGAGAATTCTAGTTGTTCCTCATCTTTGTCACTACTTGATCGTATTTTTTTTTATTTCAGCCATTCATTTCTATATAGTAGTATCTCATCATGGTTTTAATTGGCATTTTCCTAAGGCTGATTATGTTGAACATCTTTGCATATGCTTGCTATCCCTATATCATTTTTAGTGAAGTGTCTATTTCAAGTTCTTTGTCTACGTTTTTTTATTGCTCAGTTTTGATAGTTCTTTATATCTCCAAGTAGTACTTTAGCTTCATCAAACAAGTTTTGCTTTGTGGATTTTGTTATTGTGGATATAAGTCCTTTGTCAGATATACAGTTTGCAAATATTTTCTCCCACTCCATAACTTGTCTTTTAATTATCTTCGCAGTTCTTTGGCATAGCAAAAGATTTTAATTGCGATAAGTTCCCATTTATTATTATTTTCTTTATGAATCATGCTTTTGGTTTTGTATCTAGGAACTCTTTCCTAATGAAGATTTTTCTCTTGTTTTCTTCTAAAAATTTTATAGATTTGCTGCTTTCATTTAGATCTATGATCCTTTAAAAAAATTAATAGACTTTTTTCCCAACAGTTTCAGGTTTATGGAAAAATGGAATGGAAAGTACAGAGAGTTCTCATATACCCTCTCACTCTCCATTTCAGCCTCCACTTTTCCCTATTGACATCTTGCATCAGTGTGGTGTGTTAGTTACAACTGATGAGCCAGTGGTGATACTGATACATTATTGTTAACTGAAATCCATTGTTTACATTAGTGTTCAGTCTTGGTATATTCTGTGCATTTTGGCAAATGTATAATGACAGGTGTCCACCATTACAATATACAGAATAGTTTCACTGTCCTAAAAAAATCCCCTGTACTCCACCTATTTGTTACCCCCTTCCCCCACCTCAACCTCTGGCAGCCACTGTTTTTTTTTTACTGTCACCATAGTTTTGTCTTTTCCAGGATGTCATATGGTTGTAGTATGTAGCCTTTTCAGATTGGCTTCTTTCACTTAGCAATACAGATGGCCCCAGGCTTACATTGGTTAGACTTTACAACGGGCTTATAGGGATGTAACACCATCCTAAACTGAGTAACATCTGGACTTAACAGTGGTTCTACTTATGATTTTTTGACTTTACCATGGGTTTATGGGATATTAAAAGCATTTTCTGACTAAAGATATTTTTGACTTACCATGGGTTTATCGGGATATAACCCCATCGTAAGTTGAGGAACATCTGTATGTATTTGAGGGTCCTCTTAGTCTTTTCATGGTTGGATGGCTCATTTCTTCTTAGCACTGAATAATATTCCATTGTATGGATGTATCACAATTTGTCTATCCATTCACCTATTGAAGGATATCTTGGTTGGTTCCAAGTTTTGGCAGTTATGGATACATCTGCTATAAACACCTGTGTGCAGCTGTTTGTGTGGACATATGTTTTCAACTCATTTGGGTAAATACCAAGGAGTATGATTGCTGGATCATATGATAAAATGTGTTCAGTTTTGTAACAAACTGCCAAGCTGCCTTCCAAAGTGGTTGTACCATTTTGCATTCCTAACAGTAGTAAATGATAGTTCTTGTTGCTCTACATCCTTCTTAACATTTGGTGTTGTAAGTATTTTGGATTTTAGCCTTCTAATAATGTATAGTGGTATCTCATTGTAATTTAAATTTGTAATTCCCTAATGACATATGATGTTCAGCATCTTTGCACAGGTTTATGTACCATCTGTGTTTCTCAGTAATCTTTGATAAGGTGTTTGTTCAAATCTTTTGCCCATTTTTGGTTGTTTGGCCCATAATTGGTTGTTTGGTTTTTTTCCTGTTGAGTTTTAAGATTTTTTGTGTGTATTTTGGATACACATCCTTCAACAGATATGTGTTTTGTAAATATTGTCTACCAGTCTGTGGCTTGTCTTTTCATTTTCTTACTAGTGTCCTTCACAGAGCAGAAGTTTTCAATGTTAATGAAGTCCATCTTACCAGTTTTTTCTTTCGCAAATTGTGTTTTTGGTGTCCTATCTAAAAATTCATCACCAAACTCAGGGTCACCTAGATTTTCACCTATGTTATCTTCTAGGAGTTTTATCATTTTGCATTTAAAATTTAGATCTATGTTACATTTTGAGTTAATTTTTGTAAAATGCGAGTAATCTGTGCCTACATTTATTTTTTTGCATGCGAATTTCAGTTCCAGCACCATCTGTTGAGAAGACTATTTCTTCTCCATTGAATTGTCTTAGCTCCTTTGTCAAAAATCAGTTGACTATATTTGGGTGGGTCTGTTTCTGGGCTTTCTATTCTTTTCTGTTGACCTGTTTGTCTATTCTTTCATGAATACAACACTGTCTTGATTACCATAGCTTTATAGTAATTTTTAAAATAGTGTAGTGTCAGTCCTTTCAATATTATGTTAGCTATGCTGGGTCTTTACATGTAAGCTTTAAAATCAGTTTGTCAATATCCATAGTGTAACTTGCTTAGATTTTGATTGGGATTTCATTGAATCTATAGATCATGTTGGGAAGGACTGATATCTTGACAATATTGAGTCTTCCCTTCCATGTACATATAATATCTTTCCATTTATTTAGATCTTCTTTAATTTTTTAAATCAAACTTTTGTAGTTTTCTTCATATAGATCTTTTCCATATTTTGTTAGATTTATGCCCATATCTTTTCTTTTTTCCATAATATCTTTCCATTTATTTAGATCTTCTTTAATTTTTTAAATCAAACTTTTGTAGTTTTCCTCATATAGATCTTTTCCATATTTTGTTAGATTTATGCCCATATCTTTTCTTTTTTCCCCCCTAATGTAAATGGCATTGTGTTTTTAATTTCAAATACCAGTTGTTTATTGCTGGTATATAAGAAAGCATTTTATCTTATTTTTCTTTTAAAAATTTTATGAATGTGCTGCTTTCATTTAGGCCTGTGACCTATTTTAATTAGTCTTTGTATATGGTGTAAGGTTTAGTTCGCAGTTAACTTTTTTATATGTGGGTAGTTGATTATTTTCTTTTAAAAATTTTATGAATGTGCTGCTTTCATTTAGGCCTGTGACCTATTTTAATTACTCTTTGTATATGGTGTAAGGTTTAGTTCGCAGTTAACTTTTTTATATGTGGGTAGTTGATTGTTCCAATGGTATTTGTTGAAAAACCAACCTTTGTTCATTGGATTGTTTTTGCATCTTTGTTTAAGATCAAATGGCCTTATTTGTTTGGATCTATTTGTGGGCTCTATAATTTGTTCTTTTTACTTCGGTCATTCTTTCTGTCAATACCTCACTATCGTGATTGCTGTCGTTTTCTAACAAGTCTTAAAGTAGGGTAATATGCTTTCTCTAAATTTGTTCTTTTTTTCAAAATTGTTTTAGCACTTCTGGTTCCTTTCAGCTTTTACTTAGATTTTAGAATCACTTTGTCTATACCTACAAAATAACCTGCTGTGAAATTTATTGGTGTTACATTAAATATATTGATTACTTTGGGGAGAATTGACATGCAGATCCTGTACTAAGCTTTTTCTTTTTTTTAGCTACTATAAATGGTGGTGTTTCTTTAACTTTCACTTCAAATTGTTTCTTGCTGTGTGTAGAAATATGATTGATTTTTGCGGATTGGTCTTATATCCTTTGACCTTGTGAAAACCACTTATTAGTTCTGTGAATTTGTGTGTGTGTGTGTGTGTACGTACATTCCCTGGGATTTTCTACATAGGTAATCACTTGCTTATTTCGCTTTTGTTTTTGAAACACATTTTTCTAGCTATAGAATTCTGTATTGGCAGTTTTTTCTTTCAGTGTTTAAAGATGTTGCTCCACTGTCTTTTTTTTTTCATCATTGCAAAACTTGCATTGTTTTGTTTTGACAAGATATCTGATGTCATCCTTATATTTGTTCCTTTGTATGTAACATTTTTTTCCCACTGTCTGATTTTAAGATTTTTGTCTGACACTGGTTTTGAACAATTTGAGTTTGATGTGCCATGATGCAGTTTTCTTCATGTTTTTTTTGTACTTGGAGTATTGTTTGTTTCTCAGATTTGTGAACTTATAGTTTTCAAATGTTTTGGATACAGTTTCTTTGGATGTCTAAATATTCTATTCCGTCTGTATTAGTCTGCTTTTGTTGTTTATAACAAATACCTGAAACTGGGTAATTTATAAAAAGAAACAATACTTATTGCTTATAGTTTCAGAGGCTGGGAAGTCCAAAGTCCAGGAAACACATCTGGTGAGGGCTTTGTTGGTGGGTGGTGACTCTTAACAGCAACACAGGGTATCATGTGGCAAAAAGGCTGAGCAACAGAAAGAACTAAGCTTCGCACTTGCTCTCCTTTTAAAGCCTCAGAACCATACCCATTACTCCATGAAGGGATCCATCCATTTTCAAGGACACAATCCTCACAATTTAGTTACTTCTTTAAGGCGTCACCTATCAATTATCATAATAGGATTTCCCACCCTCTTAACACTATTACAGTGGGGATTAAGTTTCTAATACATGGAACTTTGGGGGACGCAATTCAATCCATAGCTCTGGAGTTGAGATGGTGCTTTAAAGATGTCTCATCTTGAGGCAAGGGGTTGGCTTTTATACCCCCACATTGCCCCATGTTGGATGCATACTGCTCTTAGAGAGGAGGCATGATCCTGGGTGAGGTGGCTCTCTTTGTCTGAGGGCTGTCAAAGGACTTAACTGAAAGCCATCAGTACCCACACTCATAGCATCTGGGAAGATTATACCCTTGGTGCTGAAAGAGATCTGGGCTGTAGACCTCAGCATACACTGTAGTTGCCCCTCCGAGTTCTTGCTTTGGCTGTTTATTGGACTTATGATTTTGTACTTTCACTTAAGATAATAGGTTCATTTATTTCTTTATATTTTATCTATTATTTTTACTGTTGCTTTCAGGAAGGCTGGTCCAAATAACATAGCTTGCCATATTGCTGGGAATAATTCAGATTAACTTTTTTACTGTAGGATAGAATACTTTTAAGATTCCTTTTACCATTGACCATTAATTCTTCTACTTAAACTTATTGTTCTTTGGTTCTCTAAGTGTTGAATCAGATTCATGTGAAATGATCCTGAAAAATATTATGGCAATTTTGGAAAAAACTCAATAATATACTTTTCATAAAATAATAAGTTATTAAGAAAACCTTAATGAACCAGTTATTAAATGAAGAAATAGTAATACTTTAGGTCATTTCTCTTACTATGAAATGGTCTAAGCTAGGTCATTGTTATAATGAGTGGAAATAATTTAGCATCTTCAAGGTAATGGAAAAACTCACTATCAGAACATTCTAGAAAACTTCTTATATGCAATAACTGATAGCCTGTCAGATTTAGCAACTGTCAGTCATCAAATTCTCTAAGTTGTATATTGTTATGCAACCAAGAACCCAATAACTTCTACTGAATGCCTGTTGCTTTCACAACATCATGAAGTTGAAAAATCGTAAGTCAGGGATTGCCTTATTCATTTGTACAAACACACATTTTTTTTTTCCTTTTTGTCTTTTTTTTCATGACCGGCAACGGATCGCAACCCTCAGTGTTGCACCCGTACCGGACCAGGACTGGCAACAGGATCGCAACCCTCGGTGTTGCACCTGCACCTCGCTCAGCCAGTGAGCGGGAACCGGTCTCCACATGGGATCTGAACCCTTGGCGGGAGCGCCGCCGTGCTCCCAAGCGGCGTACTGTAGCAGTGCGCCACGGGGCCAGCCCCAAACACACATTTAAATATCAATATATAAGCATAGTTTTTTAAAAATATAACTGCAGTCATTCTACATGTATTTTCTGATATTCCTTTCTTAATATATTGTGGATATCTTTGTGTTAGAACTTTTTGATCTACTTTAGTTAATAGCTTTTTAAATACGTTTTAAGGCTTAGTAGATTGCGTAGTGTACATTAAGCACTCAGAACATATTTGCTGTGGTTGAACTGTTGATATTATCATAACTATATAATCTGGATGTACCAAACTTTATTTAGCCCTTTACCTAGAAAGTGACCTGCAGATAGTTTCTTACTTTTCAGACTATTCTTTATCTTTTCTTTTATGATACTTCCTGTAGAGTAAATATTTTCAGTCATAGGTCCCTTGATTTTTAGATAAATTAATAGTAAATAAAGGGCCCTTTGAAATACAATAGTCCCCCCTTATCTGCAGTTTTACTTTCCATGGTTTCAGTTACCTTTGGTCAACCTCTTTCCAAAAATATTAAATAGAAAATTCCAGAAATAAACAATTCGTAAGTTTTAAATTGTACCATTCTGAGTAGCATGATGAAATTACATGCTGCCCCACGTCATCTTGCCTGAGACGTGAATGATCCCTGTGTCCAGCATATTCATGCTGTATATATATGCATTCCCTGCTTGTTAGTCACTAAGTAGCCATATTGGTTATGAGATTGACTGTTGTGGTATTGTGGTGCTTGTGTTCAAGTAATCCTTATTTTACTTAATAATGGCTCCAAAGCACAAGAGTAGTGATGCTGACATATTGTTATAATTGTTCTATTATATTATTTGGTATTGTTGTTAATCTCTTACTGTGCCTAATTTATAAATTAAACTTTATCATAGGTGTGTATATATAGGAAAAAAGCATAATACATATAGGATTCAGTGCTGTCCTTGGTTTCAGGCATTCACTGGGGTTCTTGGAACGTATCCCCCACCGATATAAGAGGACTAGTGTAATAATAATTTGATAAATATTATCACTTAATAAATATCCTTATCTTAGGAGTTGATAGATTTATTCTCTTGTGTACCTTAAAGGTTTTCTAGGAGGATTACAGTGTGGACAGTTTTTCTTATTTCTGTATTTACTATGCCATTTTACCAGAAGCCACATTTTTCTAGTATCTGAGTCAAGTCTTTAAATCAAGAGTTGGCAGACTATATAGTATGTGGGCCAAATCTGGCCTGCTGCCTGTTTTTGTAAATGAAATTGTACTGAAATACAGCGATCCGGGGCCGGCCCGGTGGCGCACTGCTACAGTGTGCCGCTTGAGAGCGCGGCGGCGCTCCCACCGAGGGTTCGGATCGCACATACAGACCGGCCGCTCACTGGCTGAGCGAGGCGCGGACGCAACACCGAGGGGTGCGATCCCGTTGCCGGTCCCGGTCCGGTACGGGTGCGACACTGAGGGTTGCGATCCGTTGCCGGTCACGAAAAAAGACAAAAAAAAAAAGAAAAAGAAATACAGCGATCCGGGGCCGGCCCGGTGGCGCACTGCTACAGTGTGCCGCTTGAGAGCGCGGCGGCGCTCCCACCGAGGGTTCGGATCGCACATACAGACCGGCCGCTCACTGGCTGAGCGAGGCGCGGACGCAACACCGAGGGGTGCGATCCCGTTGCCGGTCCCGGTCCGGTACGGGTGCGACACTGAGGGTTGCGATCCGTTGCCGGTCACGAAAAAAGACAAAAAAAAAAAGAAAAAAAAAAAAAAAAAAAAAGAAAAAAAAAAAAAAGGAAAAAAAAAAAAAAGAAAAAGAAATACAGCGATCCCCATATATTTATTGTTTATGGCTACTTTTTTTGCTACTGTGGTGGAGTTGAATATTTGCAACAGAGACCATATGCCCTACTAAGCCTAAAATATTTACTGTCTGGCCCTTCACAGAAAAAGTTTGCTGACTAGACCTTTAGATGAATATTATATGTTGGCCAATACTTGACTTAGTACTAAGAATGCTGAACTTACAGTCAAGAGTTCTAAGTTTGACACTGTTCTTTGACTTTGAGGGAAATTGCTTTATCTTCCTAAACCTTAGTTTCTTCATCTATAAGGTGGAATATTACTAAATGATTTTTGAAATCCCTTCTGAAGTTCTGAGAAACTTTGTGATATTAATATTTTAAAAGGCATTTAGAATATAGTTGCATAGAATCTGTGTATCTATCTATGTAATATATAATGTAGCTGTAGAATAGATGTAAAATAAATATGCAAGTGGACCAGCAAATGGAGGCAATACAGAGATTTTTCTTAGGGTTTAATAAATACAGGGGTTTTCATTATGCAACTCTAATCTGATCTTAAAAATGTGTTAAATAGGGAATTTTCTGATAATGGGAGAGCCTATGTTGTATTGTGTTAAATGAGACGAGTAATAACCGTGTAACTAGCCCATCCCCAAGCTCTAACCAAAAATTTCCCAGATATCACTAAAACACTCTTACACATATACAGGTTAAGCATCCCTAATCCGAAATGCTCCAAAAATTCAAAGTTTTTGAGCACCAACGTAATGCTCAAGGGAAATGTGCAGTGGAGCATGTGAGCATTAGATTTTTGGATTAAGGATGCTCAACTAGTTAAATGTCTGCAAATATTCCAAAATATGAAAACATTCGAAACTCAAAACATTTCCGGGCCTAAGCATTTCAAATAACGGACACTCAACCTGTATATAACCGTATATAGTTGTCATAGTATAACATTTAAAATACTAATAACCTAACTGTATAATTCCTCATGACTCATTTTTGTTAGTAGATATGTAATAGTTTGACATATTAATTATGCTTTTTTGTGCACTGTACCTAATGTGTCCTGTTTTGTAATACAAAATGGTATAAAGATACATCATGAATGCTAATAATACTTAGTATAGAAAATAAATAAAACAGTTAAAAGAAGTTACTTACCAATTAAAGAGTTATCATTCAGCTAATAAATTTCATAGATCAGGATTTATGAGGAGTCTGGGTAAGGCCAAAACTGCCTCAGACATCCCTTAGGAAGGAGAAACCAAGTTATAGATCAGCTTAACTCTTCCCTTCATAGTCTGCTACCTGTCCCTTGTCAATATCTCCTTGCACATATTTCTCAGTCATCTTTTTATAATTTGGCTTACAATATTTTCTGTAATGTTTTATATAAAAGGAGAAACATACTATAATCCCAGTGATCACCAGCACTTGAGTCATTCAATTGGAAATGAGAATTTCCTTTGCAAGATGTGTTAATCGAAATTATGTTTCTTCACAAGTATTTTAATATACTCTTATCATTCTGACTATTCTTTTTACTCCTCTGTCAGCAGTACTTGTACCTTTTTATGTGTGTTGATGGAGGTATTTACTTGCATGTGTGATTTTTCTAAGGCCAAATTTGCTTTTTTGTCCATTTTCTATAAATATCATGTCAGTTGAGGCCTATCATGTCACATCAGCCTGAAAATATTTTCTAATTCTGGAGATCAAATAAATTTGATTTTTATTTAATTCTGTTAATTAATGTACAGTTTCATTGTTACATCATACTGCTGTGGCAGAAAGATTAAAATCTCTTGGCCAGATTAAAATTCCCAGATTCTACAGTGATTAAAATATTCAGTAGTCCTTTCTTTTTTTTTTTTTGTCATATATTATTATTTATTTATTTATTTTTTTTTGTTTTTTTTTTTGTGTGTGTGTGTGTGTGTGTGTGTATGTGAGTGAATTGATTTGTTTTTTGTTTTTATTTTTTTTTAGCTCCCACCAATAAGTGAGAACATGTGGTATTTCTTTTTCTCTGCCTGACTCGTTTCACTCAGTATTATTCTTTCAAGGTCCATCCATGTTGTTGCAAATGGCAGTATTTCATTCATTTTTATAGCTGAGTAGTATTCCATTGTGTAGATATACCACATTTTCTGTATCCACTCATCCGATGATGGACATTTGGGTTGATTCCAGCTCTTGGCTATTGTGAAGAGTGCTGCAATGAACATTGGGAAACAGGTATACCTTCGACTTGATGTTTTCCATTCCTTTGGGTATATTCCCAGTAGTGGGATAGCTGGATCGTATGGTAGATTTATCTTCAGCTGTTTGAGGAACCTCCAAACCATTTTCCATAGGGGTTGCACCATTTTGCATTCCCACCAACAATGTATGAGAGTTCCCCTCTCTCCGCAACCCCGCCAGCATTTATCTTTCAGCGTCTTTTGGATTTTTGCCATCCTAACTGGGGTGAGATGGTATCTCAGTGTGGTTTTGATTTGCATTTCCCGGATGCTGAGTGATGTTGAGCAGTAGTCCTTTCTGAGTGATAATATAAGCCTCTCCATTGTAGCTGAGGTTTATACTGTTTCATCAGCTTAGTGAGAAATCCACTGGACTCATGTACAGCTTCATATTTTTAAAATGACTGCCAATCTTGACCAGTCCACTGGAAGAGAGTACCCTCTAGTGTTCATATTTGGAGTAGCAGTATATTTCATCGTGAAAGACATCAGAACACTATTTAGGCTTAGTTCAATAATCCATGTCCCTCTGTAAGGCTCCCCAGTTGCTCTTTGATTGTTGGGGCCAGGTTGATATAGCCATCACAAATGTTGGCATGGAGTACTTGAGGTATAAGTTTGATTTAAATATAATATATACACCCAAATATATTTTTGCCTCAAGAAACAATTACTTGTACTTCACTTTCAAATAAAGTTTGATCTGTATGTGCTACAAGGCTTACTGAAGTAGCCCTTTTCTGAACTCTAGGGGAGAATCCATGAGTGATATGTAGTAACTCTATTGTGCCATATTCTCTCTTTTGGAGATCACTCAAATCCCATAAATGCTATCCATGATAGTGTTCTGTTTGCATTCATGCCTTTTATTACTAAAGGAACAAGGCAGGGTTTTTACATAGTGAGTAAGCTGCAGCAATATTTGTGCCCTCATACCTCAGTAATTTTCTCAGGAGAGATATCTTGATTTTCGGCAACACAATACACCAGTTGTCTGCTACTCATTACATTCCATCCCACGTGATTCTAAGGCAGAGTCTTTGTTAAGTGATACAAAGAACCGGTGTGATAAACATAACCAGCAAAAATGTGACTGAAATGATAGCTCTAATCTACAACCATTTAGGTGAGTTTTTAATAGGTTTTTCTTTAATATCTTTTCTCCAAATCACCCAGGTCGAATCTTCAGGTAGTCATCATGAGTCAGTATTAGTTCACTTTTCAGAGTCTGGAGAAAAATGGGTCAGCTGCCTTCTCCTAGCCTCAGTTATTGGTATGTTCTTGCTCTGAGAAGTTCTTGTGGGAAAAGGTAACAACATTCTTTCTTGTGTTATAGCCCCTTACTATTGACTACTATTTCTTTCTGTTTCCATATACATTATTCCAATGTATTATCCATTTTTTTTTCCCCTTTTTGTCTTTTTTATATTGACTACTATTTCTTTCTGTTTCCATATACATTATTCCAATGTATTATCCATTTTTTTTCCCCCTTTTTGTCTTTTTTAGTGACCGGTAATGGGATCGCAACCCTCGGTGTCGCACCTGTACCACGCAACCCTCGGTGTCGCGCCTGTACCGCGACCGGCAACGGGATCGCAACCCTCGGTGTCGCACCCACACTGTGCTCAACCAGTGAGCAGACCGGTCTCTATATGGGATCCGAACCCTCGGCGGGAGCGCCGCCGTGCTCCCAAGCACTGCACTCTACTGAGTGTGCCACCGGGCCGGCCCGTATTATCCATTTTAACCTGTACTTACTTCTTCAGGGGGATGATCTAATTTGGGCACACCACCTATCCATGTGGTGGACAGTTAACAGCCTTTCCAGGACCTCTGCTTTTGTTTGTTACATGGAAAACTTTGAATGATTTGACATAAAGAATTGTAGGACTGGATCTTGCTTGGTAATGAAGCAGCATTCACAGTTAATATCAATTTAGCTACGTGGTGTAAAATCATGAGCCACTGCAACATTCCCTTAGGAGTGCGTATAGTCAAAGTGAGTGTTATGGATAACATGTCTTGTGCAGCAATGTCTTTTGCAGCCTGCATGTTGTTATCCTGATCCTGTCACAACTAAATCTGGTAAGGTGAAAGAAAAATTTGTGAGGTGGGAAAGATAAAAAGTTGTGAATAGTATCACCTCAATTCCCTCATTGCCAGCTCCAGTTCCTAGAGACCTTTCCAGGGGAGTTCCCTCTATGTTTCCTCTCATATTTAAAGTTAGAACACAGTGGCCCACCTGAGTTAGCCCTTAATGTCATTACCTCCCATCATTTTGAGTAACAAATGTTTTTATTGCCCATTCCAATTTTCAATGAGACCGTGATGTTGAGGGTGATAAAAATGTGCTATATCACTGTAATATTTTATTTCTTTGCCCATTTTTCTACATAGATAGCAATCAGAGGAAGTTTATCCAAGAGGACCAAACTAATAAGGGATTCTGTGTTCCAAACCTTTAATTTAATTCTTTCCAGTTGCTTTTGTTAAAGTATAAGCAAAGTTAAAATACAATAGGAAGTCCATTCCAGTCACTATTCATTTGTAGGTGCCTGCAGTACTGGTAGAGGTCCAATGTGGTCCATTTGCTGAATTCTTTTTTTTTTTTCCTTTTTTGTCTTTTTTCGTGATCGGCAACGGATCGCAACCCTCAGTGTCGCACCCGTACCGGACCGGGACCAGCAACGGGATTGCAATCCTCGGCGCTGCGCCCACACCTCGCCCAGCCAGCGAGTGGCCGGTCTGTATATGGGATCCGAACCCTCGGCAGGAGCACCGCCATGCTCCCAAGCGGTGCACTGTAGTAGTGCGCCACCGGGCCGGCCCCATTTGCTGAATTCTTAAAGCAGAAGTTCCCCAACTTTTTTTCATGATGCCCTTAGTGTATTAGTCCATTTTGTGTTGCTGTTACAGAATATCTGAGACTGGGTAATTTATAAAGAACAGAGGTTTATTTGGCTTACGATTCTGGGACAGCTGCATCTGGCATGGGCCTCAGGCTGCTTCTACTCATGGCAGAAAAGTGGCAGACAACTGGTGGGTACAAACAGATCATATGGTGAGAGAAAGTGCGAGAGAGAGAGAGGAGGTGCCAGCTCTCTCGTAGGAACTAATAGACCGAGAACTCAATTAATTCCCCCTCTCCCAGGGAGAGCATTAATCCATTCATGAGGGATCCGCTCCCATGACTCAATCAGTTTCCAACACTGTCACATTGGAGATCAGATTTCTGCATGAGTTTTAGGGGGACAGCACATCCAAACTCTATCACTTAGTGTCTTAGTAATATTTTTATGCTGCTTCTAAGCTACCCTCCTCTGTTGTTCCATACTGACTTTTGCATGGTACTTGCTTTTTATCCCAGTAACCCCTGAAAACCCTGACTTGTAAAGATATGAAATAATTGAGAAGAATGTAGCGAGATCTAAAGTTCTTACAATGAACCTCCTTGAACTAGTAGTTCACACAGTGTTCAATAGATGTCACTGTTTCTCTTGAGAATTTAAAATGTTGAATCCCTCTGTGTTTGCTGCAGTGTTTGGGGATGTCTTGGCATGCAATTTGGGAACCATAGGTCTTCAAGGCATTACTACTGACTTCGTGTGTGTGTGCGCATGGTATAGTCAGTGGACTTCATTAATCATTGGTAGGATTCATTCTAGTTTTTGTGTGTATCGTGAAATATACATAACATAAAATTCACCATTTTAACTGTTTTTAGGTGAACTGCTCAGTGGCGTTAAGTACACTCACAGTGTTGTACAACCATCACCACTGTCCATTTTCAGAATTTTCATCATCCCCAACAAAAACTCTGTACCCGTTAAGCAATAACACCCCATTCTACCCTCCCCCAACCTCTGGTAACCTCAATTCCACTTTCTGTTTCTATGACTTTGCCTGTTCTAGGTTACTCATATAAGTGGAATCATGAAGTATTTGTACTTTTTGTGTCATTTTACATCCCTAGCAGCAATACACAAGAATTCCAGTTTCTCCATGTCCTTGCCAGTGCTTAGTCAATTTTAATTTTCTTGATAATAGCCATCCTGTTGGATATGAGTAATATTGTGGTTTCGATTTTGATTTTCCTAATGACTAGTGATGTTGAGCATTTTTTCATGTGCCTATTGACCATTCGTATATTTCTTCAAAGAAATGTTTATTCAAGCCCTTTGTCATTTCTTTCTTTTCCTTTTTCAACTGTTGAAGGCTGCAGTAGTATATTTGTTTAGATACTTTTCTAAATTATTTTTTAGACTACTCTTTGTTGTGTGTGATCACTAAAGTTTGCTCCTTTAGCTCTTGTCTAGCTAATGTTTTTATAGAGATTTCCTTGAATGCCAGGGGCGCTTCAGTCTTTGTGGATTGCTTCTGTGCTGGGGGACTCCTTCAGCATTTAGCTAGGCTTGCTCTGAGACTAGGGACCAGCAGGCTAAGGTCTTATGTTCTTCTCATGTCTTTTCTGAGCATGCTTCTTGCCGGGGCATGCAGTGTCTTCCTAATTTCCCACTATACTTGGCTGCTTGTGCATATGCAAATTCTCATTAAGTCTCACTCCAGCTTCTCTTCCAGGACTTAGATGGTCTATCATATGTCTCCATCCATAATTTCTTGCCCTGGGCCTCTGTGGGTTTGTTGTCACCTTGCAGTTTTTACAAACACTGCCTACTGCTTTTGCCACCCAGCTTCTTAGCTACATGAAACAGAAGAGTGCCTTGTGTCAGTCCTTAAGATATCCCTTGGACAGGTTAGCACAGACCTGCACAATAATTTGTATATCAGGTCTGCTCTTCTCCCTATGGTTAGAGGGAAAGAACTCTTCCAAAAACTATACCCATGGCATTGGGAGGAGGTGGGGGAAGAACAAGTGAAAAACACCACAAAACTTTCCTATCATTTCGAAGATGGCTTTTTCTTGATTGGGTGTTTAGTTGCTGTAAACCTTTGACTGTTTTCCAGAGCTTCAACAAAATTGGTTCAGACAATTTCTGCTTCCACCCCCCCACCCCCACCCCCCGCACCTCGTCAGTGTTTCTTTGGAGTAATGAGAGCTTGGAGTTTTCTAGTCCACCATTTTGCTAATATATTGCCCTTTGACTTTCAATGTAGTTTTATTCAGCTCAAGGGAAATATATTGACCTTTGTCCTATCTTTGTATTGCTTGAGCAACCCAATGCTCTCTCATTTCATTAACTCAGGGAGCTAGTTCTAGAAATCTAACTAGGGCATTTGCCTCAGCATTTCAGCCCTCCACTGAACCAACACTTTAATTTTTTTACTAAAATTTTCACAGGGATTTCTGTGATTTTTATGTGCAGTCATCTAAGGCCTTTTGCCAATACCGTATTTAGATCTTTCCCCAGATGCCAATTGTGCACATTTACCTTTACCATCTTCAACCACAGTTTTAGGGGGGGCAGGGAGGGGAGCTGGCTGGTATGGGGATCTGAACCCTTGACCTTTGTGTTATAACACCATGCTCTAACCAACTGAGCTAACCTGCCAACCCTCTTCCACATTTTTACTGTCTGCAAGCTGTATATGGATGATTTTCAAAAATATTACAACCCTCATGTGGGCAGTGGTATGCTTGTAAATGGTAAAATATTGTCTCTCTGGCAAAAAAAAAAAAAAAAAAAAAAAAAAAGCCCTTATTTGTAGCATTTGTTGTTTTTTGTAATATAAATACTCTTGCCACTACTGATTTCCAGCTAAAACATGGCACTGCTCATCTTGGAGTTGGGAAGAGACATAATGAACCAGCTTCAATACTTCATTACAATTGAGGAACTCCTGTTGTTAAACCAAGTGGCCTCTTATGCTTTGCCTGGGAGAGAATCATACAGCAATCCTTACTTAGAAGTCCTGAAGTGGCATTTCTAGCAATGGGCCAAGATGGTAAATTGGCTTGTTTGCAATAAACTCTTCCTGAACTTACCCCTCCAGCACACTCTTGCATATTACTTTTCTTTGTTATCCATGAGCTCTGGTGAGTGGCCTTATTTGAATAATTCTTTGACAGCATCCAGCACATTATTATTTCTTACCTCAGAATTGTTTGATGATCTTTGATGATGGGTACAGTTTCTGCCAGCGCCCTATACAAGTTAGCTATAGTTTTTTAAAAACACTTAAAACACTTACATCAGGATGCTTTCTGGTGTCTGCTATTTTCCTGAGTGTCTGCCAAGGTGTAGTAATTGATATCTGCCAAGGCTTCTATCTCTCTTCATGTGTCAGCAGAAAGGATACTTCTAAAACTGTTTGAGTATTGACATCATAATGTCCTAGACTTTAGGACCTAGAGACGCTGCCTGGGAGCATCCGATTCTTTGTGAATATTTTAGGGATTATTTTGGTTTATGACCCTATTCAGATTCAGATTTTTTTCCTGACTTTATTGATTGGTTTTGCCAAAACCCAAATAGGCCCACTGGTCTCTGGACTTCCTGTCTAGTGAGAGGTCAGTAAAGAATACTAAATTATTTTTCAAATATTAAGGATGTCTCTGCTTTTCTGGCTTCATTATTTCCAAAAGTTTCACAGATGGGGCTAGGCCTTGGGTTTTAGGTTTTATCAGCCAGCTCATATGGCACATGTGTAAGAGAGAATACAAGTATTCTAGTTGTTTCACATCTCCTCCACTGTTTGGCCTTGTTAAGAGTTTTTAATTATAGCTATGCTGGTGTATGTGTATAATGTGTAACAACATATCCTTTTGGCTTTAATTTGCCTTTCTCTGATGACCAATGATGCTGAGCACTCTCATGTGTTTATTAGTCATTTTTATTCATTCTTTTGTCAAATGGCAGTTCTGTTTATTTGCTGATTTTTTTTTTTAAAAGTGTGTTGTCTTTCTTGTATAGATTTGTAGGAGCTTTTGTTTTTTATTTTTGGTGTACGTGACAATTTTTTTAAACTAAATACAAAAAGGCTCCAAAGATTATTATTTTCAATTGATTGTTTTTAATGTAAAATACCTCTATTTTTATTTTTTGATGCTTTTTCTTTTTTGTTAATTGATTTTTAATTGTAAATATTTGTGGGATGCAGTTTGTTGCTTCAACCCATGCATATATTGCACAATGATTCATTTAGGGTAGATAGCATATTTATCACCTAATCATTTATTTTCTTTTATTGCATTCAATATCCTCTTTTCTAGCAACTTAGAAATATGCAACAAAATATTAGCTACAGTCAGTCTAGCACACCAGAACTTATTCTTCTTGTCTACCTGTAACTTCGTACCCGTTAATGCATTGCTTCCCAAATCATTTATTTTCTTTTATTGCATTCAATATCCTCTTTTCTAGCAACTTAGAAATATGCAATAAAATATTAGCTACAGTCAGTCTAGCACACCAGAACTTATTCTTCTTGTCTACCTGTAACTTCGTACCCGTTAATGCATTGCTTCCCGGCCTCCCCGCCCTCCTTCCCTTCCCAGCTTCTGGCAAACATTATTCTATTCTCTACTTCTATGGGAACCACTTTTTTTTTTTTTTTTTTTTTTTAAGATTCCACATATGGGTTAGACCATGTATTGTCTTTCCGTGCCTGGCTTACTTCACTTAACATGATGATCTCCATTTCCATCATGTTGCTGTAAATGACAGAATCTTATTTTAAAATTTTTATAGCTGAATAGTATTCCATTGTTATAGAGTTATTATTGATAACTACGGAATTATTGCTGCCATTTTATTACGTTTTTTCAAGTTGTTTTGTAGATCCTTTTTTCTTGTTTCATCATCTTCCTTTGTGATTAAGTGATTTTCTCTAGTCATATATTTTGATTTTTCTTTATTTTTAGTATGTTTATTATAGGTTTTTGTGTTATGGTTACCATGAAGCTTACAAAAAACATGTTGTAGTTAGATTATTTAAAACGAATAAGAACCTAACTTTGATTGGCTCAGAAAAGAGAAAAAAACAAAAACAAAAAAACAGAGCAGACTCTCCGCATTGATGTCATTAACCTTTTGATATTTTGTTGTTTCAAGTTACATCTTTTAATATTGCCTATCTCTTATACAGGTGTTGTATTGTTATTATTTTTAATCGGTTTGTCTTTTAGTCTTCGTACTACAGATATAGGTGGTTTATTCACTACACTTTAGCATTGGAGTATACTGAATTTGTGTACTTATTACTTATTTTACCAGTGGGTTTTATACCCTTCAGATTTTTTTTGTTATACTTTAGCATCTTTTTTTTTCAGATTGAAGAACTCCTGTTAGCATTTTTTATAAGACAGGTCTAGTGTTGATGAATTCCCTTAGCTTTTGTTTGTCTAGGAAGTTCTTTATTTCTCCTTCATATTTGAAGATTAGTTTTGCTGGATACAAAATTCTTGGTTGACTGTCTTTTTGCCTGTAGGGTTTCTGCTGAGAAATCCACTGAAAGCTGTATTGGGGCTGCACTGAATGTTATGTGAATGCTTTCAGTACTCTTTCTTTTGTCTTTGATATTCGATAGTTTGATTATGATGTGCCTTAGGGAATTCCTCTTTGGAATATTAAAAAAGAATAACAGTGTTGTAGGATTTATAATTTTGATTTCAAGACTTACTGCAAGCACAATTAATGAAGACAGTTTGGTATTAGTGAAAGGATAGACATAGAACCCAATAAGAGCCAAAAAATATATCTACCCAACTTTTGTTTGATTTTTAGTAAAGGAGCCAAGGTAACTTAATGGAGAAAGGATAGTCTTTTCAAGAAATGGTGCTGGAATAATTATATATCCATATGAAAAAAGTGAGCCTGACCCTTGCCTCATGACCATATACAAAATTCGAAATTAATTATTATTCTGAATGTAAAGTCTAAAACTATAAAATCTGTAGGAAAAGTTTTTTAAATTGCTGTGGCCTTAAGGTTGGTAAATATTTCTTAGGACACAAAAAATATTAAGCCCAAAAGAAAAAAAAATTATAAATTGGGCTTCATTAAAAATAAAACACTTTGGGGCTGAGCCCGTGGCGTGCTCGGGAGAGTGCGGTGCTGGGAGTGCAGTAGCGCTCCCGCTGCAGGTTCAGATCCTATATAGGGATGACCGGTGTGCTCAG
>NW_007726514.1:501974-511222 GCF_000696425.1 Galeopterus variegatus
TTGGGGCTGAGCCCGTGGCGTGCTCGGGAGAGTGCGGTGCTGGGAGTGCAGTAGCGCTCCCACTGCAGGTTCAGATCCTATATAGGGATGACCGGTGTACTCAGAGCGCTCACTGGCTGAGCGCGGTGCGGCCGGTCTCAAAAAGGACCAAAAAAATAAATAAATAAATAAATAAATAAATAAAACACTTTGTCAAATGACACTGTTAACTAAATGAATAGGCAAGCCACAGACTGGGAGAAAATATTTTAATGCATATATCTGACAAAGGACTTTTATACAGAAGACGTATAAAGAACTCTTACCACTTAGTAATAAGACAAGCAATCCAATAAAAAATGGGCAAAAGAGTTGACCAGGTACTTCATAAAAGAAGATCTATGAATGACCAATAAGTACTTTAAAAGATGTATACATCATTAATCAGGTTATGCACATTAAAATCACAATGAGATAAAACTGCATACACAAGGAATGACTAAAATTAAAAAGACTATCCAATGTAATGTGTTAGTGAAGATGTGGATCAGCTAGAACTCTTATACTTGGCTAGTAGGTGTGTAAAATGGAAACAATTTCGCAGTTTCTTATAAAGTTAATATGATCCAGTAATTCCTCTCTGCATAGTTATCTAAAAGAATGAAAACATGTCTGCAAAAAGGCTTATACCAAAACATTCGTTACTGCTTTATTTATAATAATCAACAACTGAAACAAACCAAATATCTATTCACAGGTGAATGGATAAACAAATTTATACAATATAATGGAATACTACTGCACAATAGGAAGGAACAAACTACTTGTTTATAAACTGTTTTCTGAATGAAAGAATTCAGACACAAAAGAGGTTGAGGGGCTCAGCTGAGCTGGAGAGCTGCTCTGTCAGTTGTCAGAGTAGTCAATTTAAACAATAAGCCAAAATGAATTAATAGTCAAGACTTTAATTATTTACTCTGATAGCATAAAGCAAGAGTCTAAACTGGAGAAAGTGCTGACTCCCCACTGTTCCATTTTTCCCTGTGAACAGTTGCATCTAGTTGAGAGTCAGGTGGACCATTGCAGACATGGGGCTCATCTCATTGCTAAGGGAGCCCCAAAGAAAAGAGAGGGCCAGTGGAGGGAAAGGAGGAAGGGCTAGGAATGGGAAAGTACAGTTTATTAAGAGTGGAGAAAAATGTCTTCAAGGTAACCTTTCCTGCTGCCCTCCCAAGGTCCCACCTCCTGGTTAAAGAGGATAAGAAGGTCTGGGCGCAGACTCCAGAAGAAGGACTTGGCCAAAGGTTCCAGATAAAGAGGCCTCTGAATAAAAGCACTTGGGCAAGGAATGCAGCTGTGCATGAAAGCATGGGTGGCCAGAGATGGCCTGAGTCTTTGGCTGCAGCTCCTGTTAGAGACTACAGGGCCTCAGAAGGGCACATTCTGGTGTGGAAAGGGCAGCTTTCTCCTGTGAGGCCTGCCTGGAAAAGTCTTTGTAATTGCCTATGGTTGGATGTGAAAAATCACATGTAGATATTTGGCCAGGAGCTGCTCAAGTGTATACCTTATGAATCCATTTATATAGAACTCTAAAAATGGCATCTAATTTATCTAGTAAAAGAAGACAGATTGCCTAGGGATGGGCATAGGATATATTTATTGTAAAGAGGCATGAAGGGAACTTTTTAATGGGGGTGTTTCTTATACCATTGTAGAAAATTTTCAAAACTCATCAAAAGTACACTTAAATTAGATGCATTTTTACATAATGTAAATTATCTCAAAGTTGATTTTACAAGTGAAGAAAATAAAAAATGGTTTAACTTAATCCTAAGTGTAGTAGTGGAAATATTAATGTGTTTCCTGCAATTCAATTTTTAACTATAAATTGGAACAGGACTGAAAATAGAATGTGAACCTTCATGGGTTGGGTCAAGTTTTGTGGTACAAATGATTACGTCTAAGCAGTTGACAAGAAAGCGATAGTGGAAAGAACCGTGATAACTGTCCGAAACTTGTTTTTTATCGAACTGATGTTCTGTTCATATTTAGTTCACAGTGTATTTTCTTTTTTTCCTTTTTGTCTTTTTTCGTGACCGGCAACGGATCGCAACCCTCAGTGTCGCGCCTGTACCGGACCAGGACCAGCAACGGGATCGCAACCCTCGGTGTTGCGTCCGCACCTCGCTCAGCCAGTGAGCGGCCGGTCTGTATGTGGGATCCGAACCCTTGGCGGGAGCGCCGCTGCACTCCCAAACGGCGCACTGTAGCAGTGCGCCACCGGGCCGGCCCCACAGTGTATTTTCTGTTGTGAAAATATATCGTATATTGGTGTGAAGCAGTTAAACTCTTTTATCTTAATTTTTTTCCAATTTTTTATTGTAAAATATATATATAAAATTTATCATTTTAACAGTTTTACATGTACAGTTTAGTAGCATTAAGTACATTTACATTGTTATGCAACCATCCCCATTATCTACCTTCAGGATGTTTTATTTGCCCATTTCTTGAAGAGTCAAATTTCTAAGAGGCTTCTTTTAAAATCTTCTGGCCAATTCTTTTGAAATGTACCTCCGTATTTCTTTTTTTTTTTTTCTCTTTTTGTCTTTTTTCGTGACCGGCAACGGATCGCAACCCTCAGTGTCGTGCCCGTACCGGACCGGGACCGGCAACGGGATCGCAACCCTTGGTATTGCACCCGCACCTCGCTCAGCCAGTGAGCGGCCGGTTTGTATGTGGGATCCGAACCCTTGGCGGGAGCGCCACCACACTCCCAAGCAGCGCACTGTAGCAGTGCGCCACCGGGCCGGCCATACCTCCGTATTTCTATATAGCATGTTTACATTGCTGCATCTTGATTCCTCCCCTCCCCAGTTTTATCAGAATTCATTGACTCATTGCTATAGAAGATGGGAAAAATGTATCAGTCATGTTACAGGACAGAAAATAAAAACTACTTTAGGGATTTCAAGCAGAAAGGGCCTTTATATAGAGAATTATAAAATTATTCCAAATGCTGGAACAGAAGTCAGGGACCATCTGTAGACCATGATTCAAAGTCATAATGTTATTGTTGCAATCTAGAGATCAGAAAGCTGTTGCTACTGCTGCCACAGACACCACAACTGCATTTCATATCCAGGAGGTTCATACTAGATATTGTACTGCAGCGTATCAGCCACCAGAAGCACTCGTGTTTGTCTGATCTTACATGCTGAAAGGCAGATGACATTTCGCCTTCTCTATCTTGCTGGAGTACATTTACTTGGTAGAACCTATTTTGCATCAGAACATGAACAACAAAGAGACTGGGAGGTGTAATTCTTACCTGTTTACCTCTTCCAAATAGGAAGAGTGAAAATTGGGAGAGCCAATCCAAGTAATTACCACAAAGGTATAGCTCTCTCTGATATCTCTACTCCCAGTACACCCATGTTCACTTTCTGTTTTTTTGTCCTTTAAATATGGTTATATTGTAATTTTGTTTAGGATAATATATAGTGTTTACATGATTATGATCATGTATGTGCCTTTTACCACTGTACATATAGTATATTTTGATTATTTTCCCTTCCCCCCTCCCTGGCACAGCTTTTTGTTGTCTTATTTTGTCACTTAGTTTTCTGTGTATTTATATTGATTCAACCCCAAACTCTCTACATTCATTTGATTCTCTTCTCAACCTTCTCTTTCTTGAACGAATTGCTCCTGTAGTTTTCTTAATGCCTCAGCATTGAATGATTTCCCTCTGTGCCTGGTTATTATCCTGTGTTTTCCCTCACCATGACTGTGATTATACCTTTCACTTCTTTTCTGTGATGGGTCCATTTTCTAGAACGAATATCTTCCTCTTTCTTGCATTACTCACTTGTTTTAGTGAAGCATGTTCTCTACCACCTTCTTGAGGAAGAATGCCAAGGTGAGTTGAGGTGATTTTTAATTGAGTCCTATTTATCTCTGTATATGTAAAGAAATACTTTGTAGAACATTCCTAATACATGTTTTTCCTATGCTCCAGGCACTATCATATGCTTTTAGCTAGTGAGAACTAAGACTGCAGACAGTACTGTATACTCTCAGCCTTTTAAGTGTGGCTTTGCATTCTGCTATTTATTTTGATTTTTGGCAAACAGTTTTGACAAAGTTGGCTGATAGGGGGTGTGCAAGTGACAGTGTTGGACTGTAAAAAATGAAGAAATGGTATTTTGCTAGATATTAACATAAAGTTATATTAGTGACTTCCTGTGCCTTCACGAAAAGGTTAACAAAACAGAGGAAGGAAATTATCTGCATCACTCTAATTTTCAGCTGACAAAATGATGTAGATGTGCCATAATTTTACGGAGTTTGAAGAAAATGAAAGAACATTTCCAGAATATGATGCTGGGAATGTATCTTCATAGGAATTATGTGATCTTGCTTCCCTTATTCATTACACTTCTAGAAACATGTTTTCTACGCTAGAGTATAATTATTTTGGTTCCGCATCTTATTTTCTGTTCTTTCCTTCTCTAATCCTTATTAGACATATGTTAGAGCTTTTTCTTTTATCTTCTGTGTCTCTTAACTTCTCTTTCATATTTTCCAACTTTATTACTCTGTGCTGCATTTTGGGAAATCTCTTCACTTCTGCTTCCAAATTATTAATTCTCTGTTCCACTGTTCTGCAATATAGTTCTTATTTCATCTATTGAGTTTCATCTTCAGTGAACATATTTCTCATTTGTATGATTTTTACTTGGTCCTTTTTAAGATCTGCATGTGCTTGTTTAATAATTGACTGATCTTATTTAATGCGTGGTGTTGCTTTATCTATTTGACAATTTAAAAACTATACCAGTTTTGAAGATTGATTTCAGATTGCTTTGCTCTCTGTAGTTCAAGTGTGAATCCCCACTTCTCTTTTTTATATGTCTGTACTATTTTTCCTTATATCAGATTCTTTCATATATCTTACAGGTTTTTTTTGGCCATGAGTTTGTTTTCAAAAGAAATGATCTTGTAAAGGACTCTAGCTCATGACTTTTTTTTTTTTTTTTCTAATTTTTGGCTGCTATATATGGTTTTAAGGCTGCTAACCAGGTTTATGTTAGTTTATTGGCTTAAGTAGAGAGTTGCGTTCCCTGCCCCATCATGGCAAAGTCTTTTGGTTTTGATGTTAGATAGTTAACTTTTGCACCTAAAATTGGTGGGTGGCTTGTATCTGGCTAAGTCATTGTGCGGGTGTTTAGAGATATCTGATTGCTGTTTAGTGAAGAGGAGTGTCTATGTTGTTGAAATCTAACACTTAAGCCTGTTTAGTCTCAATATTCTCATGGACAACTCTGCTTAAGTCCCACTCACTAAGTGTTATGCTTTGGTTTTGACGTTATATTTCCCTTTCTTCCTTTTGAACTTGTCTCTTTTTTAAAAAAATATATTTAAAAATATTTTAGTCAGTATTTCAAAGTTTGGAATCAAGAGGCATTCCAGAAAATGCTTATTTATTTCAACCAGAGTGGGATTTGAGTTGGTAATTCCTTTAATAGAGAGTCAAAAAAGAATCTAACTGGATGCAGTACCTGACCTGTGACAGGCTATCATTTCACCTTGGCCAAAGATTACAGACATACTTGTTTCTTTCATTGCTACGAAGAGTTATTATTTATTAAAGTTGTTTTAGACATTGTGATAAATTATAAAATTGACCTAAATTTGTTTTTAGTATAGACTTAATCCCTATTAAATGTTGAAAAATGTTGAAATTTTGAGACATTATACAGTCATCATCACAGCTCATAGTTTTGCTTATGATTCTTCTGCGAAAGTCACCACCTTTGCTAATTTAAAAATTATTGGGCATATACAAAGAAATATGACTGTTCTAAGTGGGAAACATCTGCAATGGAAATAAATGTTTTTAAAAATAAAATTAGGAAATATTTCAGATTCATGTAGTTATGACTCCAACAAATGATAAAAATGATTACTTACATTGCAAGTCAATAGCAGTAACTAACTAGGATGTTGCTTCAGGGTGTAGCAGATGGCCTTTAAGTAGCTTGGTGAAGAAAATGTTTGCTAAATGTAACAAAATGTACCTACCCTGTTTCCAATATGTACTGGTCACTGGAAACATAAGGTCTTAGCTTCAGAAAATTGTTAAATCTAAGGTCAGAGATTAATTCCAAAGGATTTTAATAAAGTGCATATCCCTCAGCTGATAATATTTTCTTTTCAGTTCCTACATGCTAATATGAAATTTTTAGGCTTTTCTCTAAATGACATGTAGTATAGAGTCCAGGTGGGGCATGCATATATATGTTTGTGACATATATTGTGCAATATTTATTGCATGGTATATTGTGTGTATATGTATCAAGCATGAGACATTGTGCAATTTTCATAACATTCAAATATAAAAGGGAATACTCATTGCTGGTACTGTGAAAAAACTATTCAATGAATTTTGTTAGAAACTAAATGCTGCAGGGCCGGCCCGGTGGCGCACTGCTACAGTGCGCCGCTTGGGAAGCGTGGCACCACTCCCGCCGAGGGTTTGGATCCCACATACAGAGAAACTAAATGCTGCAGGGCCGGCCCGGTGGCGCACTGCTACAGTGCGCCGCTTGGGAAGCATGGCACCGCTCCCACCGAGGGTTCGGATCCCACATACAAACCAGTTCCCACTCACTGGCTGAGCAAGGTGCAGGGGCAACACCGAGGGTTGCGATCCCGTTGCCAGTCCCAGTCCGGTACGGGCGCGACACTGAGGGTTGTGATCCGTTGCCGGTCACGAAAAAAGACAAAAAGGAAAAAAAAAAAAAAAAAAGAAACTAAATGCTGCATATTCTTTTGTTTTGCATTTATTATGGAATATTGCAAACATATACAAAAGTAGAGAAACAGAATGATGAATACCCGCGTACACAGTACCAAGTATAAACAATTTTCCTTCATGGTTCATGTTGGCTAATCTTGTTTCATCTACATCTTCATATTTTACCTGTCCTGTGAATCCTGCTCCTTTCCCCCTCTTCCAATCCCTCTCGAGACTAATACTTGTTAGTGATACTTACTTCCATTAGGAGGCATATACTCTTTGATTTTTTTGTGTGAAACAGTTGTAATATTTATGACATGAATAAGTTCAAGTTTTGTTTTCCCTTCATTTTATTTGCAGTTTATAAAAAGATTTTCCTATAGAATTAATAGTGTAAAAAGTCAGGTTACTCATACAGCCATTTTGCAGTAATCATGATTATATTACATAAATCAACACATCACAGAGATGCAACTTTCTTTTTTTTTTTTTAAGGAAGGAGTGTTAGAAGTTTATTTTATTTATTTATTTTTAAAATTTTATCAATATACAATGTAGTTGATTTTCATGTCCCTTAACTGATTCCTCCCTTTCCCCTTTTTCTCCCCCCTCCCACCCATCAACATCACATCTGTTCACTTGTCTTAACAAGTTCAAGGAATTGTGATTGTTGTGTCTTCTTCCCCGCCCCCCATTTGATTGTGTATTTATTTATTTATTTTTAGTTCTCACAAATAAGTGAGAACATGTGGTATTTCTCTTTCTCTGCCTGACTTATCTCACTTAATATAATTTTTTCTAAGTCCATCTGTGTTGCTGCAAATGGTAGTATTTCATTCTTTTTTACAGCAGAGTAGAATTCCATTGTGTAGATATACCACATTTTCCATATCCACTCATCTGATTATGGATATTTGGGCTGGTTCCAATTCTTGGCTATTGTAAATTGTGCAATAAACATTGGAGTACAGGTATCCCTTTGACATGATGATTTCCATTCCTCTGGGTATATATTCCCAGCAGTGGAATAGCTGGGTCATATGGTAGATCTATCTGTAATTGTTTGAGGAACCTCCAAATCGTTTTCCATAAAGGCTGCACCGTTTTGCAGTCCCACCAACAGTGTATGAGAGTTCCTTTTTCTCTGCAACTTGTCCAGCACTTATCATTCTCAGACTTTTGGATATTAGCCTTCCTGACTGGAGTGAGATGGTATCTCAAAGTGGTCTTGATTTGTATTTCCCGATGCTGAGTGACGTTTAGCATTTTTTCCTTTATCTGTTGGCCATTTGTATATCTTCCTTTGAGAAATGCTTATTCAGCTCCTTTGCCCATTTTCTAATTGGGTTGTTTGTTTTTTTTGCTGTAAAGTCGTTTGAGTTCCTTGTATATTCTGGATATTAATCCTTGTCTGATGTACTTAAACCAACCAAGTAAGCAAAACAGCCATAACAAAGTATAGTTGTAAAAGGTTAATTAGGCTGTAATAATTTTTTAAAAATTTCAAGGGAGTCATAAAGATCACTTTTTATTCATTTTGGACCTCTCAGTTGTCATTTGACATCTTTCAAGGTTTCCTATTAAATTCTAAGGTTATTTATAAATATTTATTAAATTAAAAGTAATACATGTACATGGTAAAAAAATCAAAATCAAATTACATATATAGATATAAATGAAATATAAATGTTTGTTTCCCTCATCTTCTCAGTCTCCTTACTCCAGCCCTTAGGCCCTTTCTTCATACTAACCACTGGTAATAATTTCCTATGTATCCTTCCAGAAAAAATATTCTGCCTATTCAAGCATATATGCATGTATAAGTATAATTTTACATTTTTTCTGTTTTTAGTTTATCCATTTTTTGTGCTTGCATTGTTTTACTAAAGATATATTTGTATAGGAAATTTGTTTTATTCACCATTTTATATCTAACTTCTAGAACAGTATCTGGTTCATTGTATATAGGTACTTAACAAATATTTGTTGAAAGAATCTTGCACACTTCGTACGTATAAATCTCTTGCATTTGTGGTATAAACCATATAGATTTTCTATATGGTTGAGCTACATTTTATTTTACCAATTCTCTATTGATGGACATTCATGTTAGTCCTAGTTTCCTGCTAGTCATCTGTCCCACCATCTCTCTGTCTACCTTTCTGTTCATCACATGTATACTGAATACTTATTTTATGCCAAAAACTGTAAGTATACAGACATAGAGGTGAAAATCAGGGGCCTTGTCTACATGTAACTTCCATATACATAGTTGGCTGAGATATATCAAAAACAATGAAATAAATCCTAAGCAAATCAGTTTTATGGAGGCAGTAGCATAGGTAATATGTTGAGAGATGAGTTTTTATTTATTTTATTTTTTATTTTTTTCCTTTTTGTCTTTTTTTTTTTACTGACCGGTAACGGGATCGCAACCCTTGGTGTCGCGCCCGTACCGGGGACT
>NW_007726514.1:512014-552855 GCF_000696425.1 Galeopterus variegatus
GATGAGAAAAAATGATTTAGCAGTCTAGAGAAGAGAGTTCTAGGCAGAGGGAATAGCAAGTATGAAAACTCTGAGGCAAGAATAAACTTGGTGAGTTTGAAACACAGAAAGAAGTACAGTATGATTGGAGAAAAGTGATTATTTACTCATGAATAAATACTGCTTCAGTGAATATCTTTGTGCATAAAAATATGTTTTACATAATTTGGGGGTCAAATAGTATATGCATTTTAAATTTTGATAGCTATGGTGCAGGGCCTCTTTTATCCTTTATTATCTCTCCCTGAACGTTCTCTTCCTTTTCCAAGCTCTGAGGACTTGCGTTGTCTAGAGCGTGGTAGGGAGTGGGCACATTGGGTGAGAGGAATTCATTTGGAGAGAGAATGTGCCAGGGGCTGTGAATGTTTGAGAGATTTTTGTTTATTAAGATGAAAATCCAACAGTAGGACATATGGATATTGTATATGTTGTGTTATGTGATAAAATATTTGGCTCTCTGTAATATAGTGCTCTTCCCTGACCATTTAATGAAACTATTTCAGTGCAGAAATAATCAACAGTTTTCAGTCTAGGAAATACAAAATTCGGAGTTGTTCTGTAATTACAGTTGGATACAGTGCAGTATTATAAATGATTCCCAGTTTGATACTTGGATTCAATTTACACAAATTTGTGATGAAGCTAATGATATATTATGAAAAAAATGCCATCAACCAAAGTCAGCCAAAAACCTTTGTTAGAATGTAGCTTTTGTGGAGGAAGGTAGGAAGGGCATTTCCTACTTAAAAATTCTGGGTGGTGTTAACATTGGGGAGTGAAATCCAATTTTTCAATGATTCTCTAACAAGGTATTATTTAATTTTAAAGGGTAAATGTCAGAATTACAGGGGTTTTTTTGTTTTGTTTTGTTTTTGCTTATCAGTTCTTGGTTTTTTACTCTACAGCCTTGGATTCAGGAAAGAAGGTAGTCATTTTCACTTGTGGAAGCCAAAGGGCTCCAGTTCATGCCCCTTCATCTGGTCTCTGTTGTCCATGAGAAAAAAAAAAAATCATAACATACTTACAGTTTTTTAAGGCATATTAGAAATTTCAGACTGGTCAAAGAACAAATTTAGTTTCATGAAGTGTTTTAATGCTGAGTAAACAGAGAGAAGAGTCAAGTCACATTTGAGAGCATAGAGAATAGTTGTTTGAATTTTTAAATCTGCATTTTTTTGATGGGTGAATGTAGGAAACTTTGTTGGATATATTGAGATTCCCATGTACCTAGAGAGAGAAAGGAGTTTGCAGTTTGCTTAATTATTGTTTATTTTCCTTTTCTTCTACATAATAAGACTTGCTTCATTTGAGACTTAAAAATAGCTTAGAGGTTAGGAGTCTGTGATGGAGATTTTAATTTAACAGATCCTAATTTGGTATATTCTCTTGGTTATATTAGAGGGTTTTAAAAAAAAAGTATAGGTGCATTTTTCCGGCACAACTTATAAAGAAACTTTAGTTGGAAATTGATTTTACTTTGCTTCTTGAACCTGATGAACCTGGTGTAGTGATAAAGCAATTAACTTACATTTTGTCTGTAATGTAATAAGTTAGCATTTTCATTAAGAAACCCAATTTATCTGATTTTCTACTGTAAAATCATACTATTAGTTTTAATGCAATCATATAAATTTTCATTGATATCAAATCTTTAAGGCAAAGGCAGGATAGTATTTTATAATCTTAATCCTTTGTCCTAAAAAGGGGGTAGAAGTGTACAATATGTTACATGTTTATAGGAATCTTCTATTCCTATTATATGTTGATATGTAAGTTTTAATTGTTGCAGTCATTAGAACATCTAATTTTTGCTTAAGAATATGCAAATGTACCATTAAATCTGTTTTTTAAGATTTTTCCAGTTTAAAGTCTGAATCCAAATTCATAGAGTTGGAAAAATGAGATGTCTGAGCTATAGGATTCACAGGGATTTCATATGAAGCCTATTTAATCAGGATAACACTGTTATTAATATTCATAATGCCAGCTGGAACACAAATGACAGACTATGGGGCCTAAAAATTTTACTTGGTGAATTTATTAAAAGTAGCTTAAAAAATTAATGGAATTTTAGTAAAGTTGGTGAATATGAAAATCTTGTGTTAGCAGAAAAAAAAAATCTGTATTAGAACTTTCCTTTAAGACCGTTTTGCACTGATGTCTTTTGACAGATTTCATTGGTACTTGAAGAAAGATGCATGAATGGTCATTTAAGAGGATTTAAACACATTGGCACATTAATTTTTACATGAATAATAACTACTTTCCAAAAGCAATTAACTTACAGTGTACAAGATATGAATTGAAAAATAAGACTGTGACATCAAGGGCAAAGCAAATGTGCTGTACATTTTAAAGTTAGTGACAGGACTTTTTAATATTTTTATTTATTTTATTTTTATAAATGCATTTTATACAGGATACATTCTGTACAAGATATGACTTAGAATCTGGTTATTTTAATGCATTTGAAAGCAAATTAGAAGGGCATTAATTTGATGCTCTCTCCCTCCCCCAAAATATTGGTGTGGTGTTAAGCATTACCTTCTGCAAGTACCATTTGCGTTTATTGAAGAAGTAAACATTTATTATGTCAACCACAATATTTTGTTAGAGAACATGTTCAATCCTGCAGAAACGCAAAGGGATGATACTGATTGGTTTTAGTGCTACAAATGCATGTTTTTAACACAGACTTACTAAGTATAGCATAACTTAAAAGTATCATAAATAAGCTTCTGAAAGTTTAGTGTACAAAGTTAAGTACCATCTCAGTAGTTAGTATATAAGTAAATTTGTCTTTAATTTTAGCCTAAGAAAGTAAAAAATTGGGAATGGTTTAAGTAAGACCAGGATCCATTTTATTTTGTGTAGTACTTGCTACTCTTTAGGTTTTAAAATACGCTTATAATGGCATTTATACAAGTGCTCAAATTTTTTGTTATAATTAAAATTTATTAAAAATAATTCTAGACCATTATGTAAGATCACAATAATACTATTTCATTTCACATTTTCCTGCAAGTTTTGCTAATTATAAAAGCATAGTTTAGTTATTGTCTCTAACAGTTCATTTAGGCTTTACCATTGAGAGAACACAAGCATTGACTGGCAGTACTAGATGGGTACTAGAAGCTTCTTTTGCGGTCTGTCTGTCAATGTTGTATAAGCATTATTTTGTTTTCATTAAAAGTATAAAGATTGCCTGATATGTTTTGGGACTCAGACCCAGAGCTTTATTGGAAAAAAGCATTAATTATGTAGGTGATGATAAATTATCATAAGCCATACATTTAGGTTTTTGGTAAAAGGAATGAAATCAAATTGATATATTGGTTATTATTTTGTCCAGTGTCTTTTTAAAACTTAGGTTTTGTTGTTGTGGGGTTGTTTTTGGCTCTGAGATATTCACTTATATGCCCAGGAGAGGGCAGCATTTTACTATGTCAACCTCATAAAAGAATTTGCCCTACTTAGACTGTCAATGTTTCTTGTAATTACTCCCAGTATATTTGTTGCTTGCTTATGAATTAACTTGCATTTATGGAACTAAATCATTCCAATCATTTAATTACACCTGAGGAGCTGAACTATAATTGCTTGCTTCCAACTAGGATCTGATATGGCTTGAGCAGTATTAATTTGGTGTTTACTTTTCTGAGTGCTAAAAGCATTAAAATGATTGTGCAATGGGATTACATTTTACTAATTGCTGGCATTCATTAGCTGGGTAAATGATGAAGAAGAGTGACTGTATATTGCAGAGGGATAAAATTATGGTTTTAAATAGTATATTACTAAGCACATTAAGGCCTGTAAGACATGTTTTAAAATACTCCAGAGGTTATTAAAGACTATATTTTCTACATGTCTTGCTATATGAATCTCTTATTAAAATGCTGCAATTATTATTAACCTTTTTGGGCAATATGTAGGGAAATAGCTTCACTGACTGGAACATATTTCTTTGATATTAATAACTTCCTATATTTTCAGCTAATCCGAAAGTAAATGAGAAACTTAGAAAAAGATTGCCAACTCCAGATCAACATAGTTAGAGAAAATTGGAAAAGGAGAAGCTTACTACAGCTTTATTTGAGGACTTTTTAAAGAACGCAGGGTTCTAGCTGTGAGGTAAATCTAATTTTATTGTGCTTAAAGCATGCAAAAAAATATATATTTGCACAGCTTTTATCATGTTTTCTATGAAAACAAATTTGAGAGAGAAATACCAATAATTCCCTAAGTTAGTGATGGTCTTTATGTTTTTGTAAAAATTAGGATAGCATTCTTAAATGACTTTTACAAGTGCAAAATGTTTTATGTGAATTTATATGTAATAAATTCTAATTAATAAATCAAAAAGTTTTGGTATAAAATTTATGGCAAATATAGTTAAAATTTTAGTTTTCTTAAATGTGTGAAATTATAGTTGGAGAAGATTTAAATTAAAGAAGTTAAATGGTTCTCTAATCAAAGGAACAGAAATGTCTTAAACCTTAACCAGAACTTTATGTACTGAAATACAAGTGTGAAGAAAAGAATCTTTTTCTTAAAAAAAATTTAATTTCACCTGTTGAAATACGTTGTTAAATGTCCCATTATAAATGTTTTAGAAAACCATTTATCCTGTAAATTCTCTGTTAAACAAAGGTAAGATTTAGGTGTGTTCTGACATATTGTTTTAAGTTTATTTACCTAGAGTTGGCTTTATTTTAGTTTCAAATCTTGGAGCAAAAATCAGAGACTTTGCCAGAGCAAACAAGAACAGAAGCACAAATGGAGGACTGGTCAAAAGGTAAGGACTTTTAAGGTATTAATACCAAGCCCCAGGTGTTGTACGAGTTCAAGGCACTGAATGAAGTGTGTTTGTTCTAACCAGTTATTAGACAGAGGCAGGCAAGCACACACACACACAAAGGAGAGTCACACAGAGACCCACGTTTTACAAGAGACACAGAAAAAGATGCACAGAGAAAGAGATATACACAGAGAGAGAAGGAGGACATACACATATGTACACAGAGAAGGAGTCACAGAGAAAAAAGAAAGGGACACACATGCACACAGAGAAAGCGACACAGAAAAGAGACATTGAGAGAGGAAGAGGAAAAAAGACACACAGGGAAAGAGAAAGAAACAATCTATATACAAAGAGGTAAATCTAATTTTATTGTGCTTAAAGCATGCAAAAAAGTATATATTTGCACAGCTTTTATCATGTTTTCTATGAAAACAAATTTGAGAGAGAAATACCAATAATTCCCTAAGTTAGTGATGGTCTTTATGTTTTTGTAAAAATTAGGATAGCATTCTTAAATGACTTTTACAAGTGCAAAATGTTTTATGTGAATTTATATGTAATAAATTCTAATTAATAAATCAAAAAGTTTTGGTATAAAATTTATGGCAAATATAGTTAAAATTTTAGTTTTCTTAAATGTGTGAAATTATAGTTGGAGAAGATTTAAATTAAAGAAGTTAAATGGTTCTCTAATCAAAGGAACAGAAATGTCTTAAACCTTAACCAGAACTTTATGTACTGAAATACAAGTGTGAAGAAAAGAATCTTTTTCTTAAAAAAAATTTAATTTCACCTGTTGAAATACGTTGTTAAATGTCCCATTATAAATGTTTTAGAAAACCATTTATCCTGTAAATTCTCTGTTAAACAAAGGTAAGATTTAGGTGTGTTCTGACATATTGTTTTAAGTTTATTTACCTAGAGTTGGCTTTATTTTAGTTTCAAATCTTGGAGCAAAAATCAGAGACTTTGCCAGAGCAAACAAGAACAGAAGCACAAATGGAGGACTGGTCAAAAGGTAAGGACTTTTAAGGTATTAATACCAAGCCCCAGGTGTTGTACGAGTTCAAGGCACTGAATGAAGTGTGTTTGTTCTAACCAGTTATTAGACAGAGGCAGGCAAGCACACACACACACAAAGGAGAGTCACACAGAGACCCACGTTTTACAAGAGACACAGAAAAAGATGCACAGAGAAAGAGATATACACAGAGAGAGAAGGAGGACATACACATATGTACACAGAGAAGGAGTCACAGAGAAAAAAGAAAGGGACACACATGCACACAGAGAAAGCGACACAGAAAAGAGACATTGAGAGAGGAAGAGGAAAAAAGACACACAGGGAAAGAGAAAGAAACAATCTATATACAAAGAGACAGAGAGAGGAGACTGAGAGAATGACTTAGAGTGAGACAGGTAGAGAGGCACACTCAGAGAAAGAAACACACAGAGAAAGAGAGAGATGCACGGGAAGGGAGGTACCTAAAGGAGACACACCAAGAGACAGACACATATGGAGGCACACAGAAAGAGATACATACACAGAGACTCAGAGAAAGAGAGGTACCAGAACAAGAAAGATATAGTGAGAAAGAGACAGAGATGTACAGTGAGGAAGAGAGACAGGAAAAAAAGGTACATACCACAAGAGATAGAGGCATTGGTATACATACAGATACACACAGAGAAAGAGACACAGTGACAAGAGACACATAGTGAAAGAGACAGAATATTTGCATGTGCACGTGCACACACACATACACAGAAAGAGACAGAGCAGAGAGACATACCAGAATGAGAAAGAAAAAGGCACCAGAGAAACAGACACACACAGAGTGAGAAGGGAGAGATAAAATGAGCGAGAGACAAACTTATACCTCGAAACAGAGGAGAAAGACACATCAGGAGAAAGAGAGAGAGACACACACACAGAAAGAGACTGAGACACATATGGTTACAGAGACTTACATAGAGTCACATGCACACCACGACAGATACTCAGAGAAACTCACAGACAGAGAGACAAAGTCAGAGGGAGTCAGAGAGAGTCAGAGCTGCAAAGATAGAGATAGGCAGAGATGGAGACAGAGAAAGATGCTCTGAAATAGAGACAGAGACTTGCAGACAGAGACAGAGACATAGGGAGAGACAGAGAGAGAATATATTCACAGATATGCACAGGCAGAGGATCTAGCCTGAGAGATGAAGAACAGTCAGAGACAGAAACACAGTCACAGAAGAAGTCTAAAGAGAGAGACTGAGAGGTGAATATCATTTTAATATTTTTTTGAAAAGAAATTAAGCTAATTAAAATTTATATTACACCGTTATGCCTTTGTGTTGTTTTTTACAGTTAATTATAAGAAGTGCTGAAGTGACCATTCTTATCATAGCTTTGTTGTAAAAACCGCTGAAATATTTTAAGTCAAAGAGTTGTTAAGGTAGATAATGTAACAGCTGTAACCACTTACAATTTTCTTTGTTTTTGGCTTTATAGACATTTTAGAAAATGTAAAGCTGTGGTTGGTGGATGGGATGGGTAAAGACATCTACAAAATGTGTCCAAGTTTCTCTAGCACTTAAAAAGTGAAGGTTAAGTTAATTGAGATAATGTGAACGTTAGTAAATGTGAATTCATAAGTGAGCATTGCTTCTATCTTCTGGCCTCTAAAGAAGTAAATGATGTTTTGCCTTTTTGTGAAAACTTTATTTTTCAGGGTTCTCTTTTGTCTGTTTTTTAAGAAAAAAGGTGAATTGTCACAATCGAAGGAGTTTAAACTTATTGTAAAGTCAACTCACAGGAAGAATGAATTATTACATGTTTGGTTGTTTAGAGTATTTTTAGCATTTACTTATTATTTACTTAACTGTATAAGAAAAAAGGCATAGAGGTAAATGTCTTATGAATAATTATTTGGAATACTATTACAAATTCTTGTTTATTATATTAACGTTGGTGGTTTTTTATTAGCAGAAACATGTTCTAGTTGTTTTTTATTACACAACAATTTTGTGGAAATAGTTTCTACATTATTATTTATGGATAAATATGTCTGCCGTAAGTACACATACTTGCAGTAATATAGGTAAAAATGAGGTCTGGATACCAGTTAGGTTTAGAAATTGTGAAACTTACTTAAATTTAGAACCTTTAGGGGTCAGTATTCCCTAAGAAAGGTTAAAAAAGGTTACTGTGCCTAGCAAAATTAAATAGTTAAGTCTGCTATATTTTAAAAATTTCTTACCAATTGAAGGTAAGAAATGGTGAGAATCATACAGTTTGAAGAAGCTTTAGACAAAAAGCTTTCAATTCAATTAGTTTCTTCAGTATTACCTTTTAGGTTTATTATTTTAGGGAATCATTATATTTAATATGTATTTTACACAGACTAGTTATTTTCACTTACGTTATTATCTAAATTTAGCTATGGGGTACATATTTTTAAACTCATATTCCTAAGCTTAAAAAGTGAGCATGATTCTAAAACAGGAATCATTGTATTCTTGTGAAACTTGAGGTAAAAAGCCACTTCTAGTACTGCTTATACTAATAGAAACCTTACATGTTGCAGTTTATTAGAGGCCAATAAATGTTTTAAAAAATTGTATCTTTCTGGATTTAAGTAAAAAGCAACTGCCCTCCTCTTTACTTAAGAATTGGACTAACAATTATCTTTTATAGCCATGATTCTTACAGTTCTTGTACTAAAAAAATTAAATGAAAACATTTTTTTTCTACTAAGTAAATAAAACTTAGCAGAAGGTAACTTGTAAGTAGTCTGTTAGCTTCTTATTGAGTTAGAATACTGTTTATTTGTGCTTGATGTTTTGAACCTGTGTGCCACAATCAACCTCATTTATTATTGGCTCATTCATCTTTCTCTTCACAAGTATATATTCTTTTCACCTTTTGTCCATCTGTTGTTCCGTAATTGAATTATAGCTAATACTATTGTATGATTGGTAAACATTTTATAAATGTAGACAACTATAGAAAAATTTTGTGGACAACTAAGAAAACAGTATAGAAAAATATCTATGATGCTTTTAAATGTTGTTGATCATTATGACTAAAATATGAGAGAACTTGAAAAAGTTCGTGGAAGAATGGACTTAAAGATAGTAGAAATCTTTCCATGAACTTTTTGAAGTACCCTTGGTAGTATGTTTGTAAATTCTCATATTATTTTCATAAACTTTTATGTTTGAGGCAGAGAAGAAGGAAATGGCAAGTTGCTTAGAGTGGACGTCCATTTCTACCAGCAAGATAACTGGTAGAAAAAAAATTATTCCCTAGGCATTATGATTAGGTACTCCTTGAAATTCAAGAGTTTGAAAATATCTAGATAACTATTTGGTATTAAATTATAGAACTTAAATTGTACTTAATGATTGGCTTTCTAGTAACTAATGGTATGTTTTTCTTAAATAAGTGATAGTATGTGGTGTTTTTAGCTTATTGCCTTTATTTTAAGGCAGAAGGAAAACCAGTGCACTTAGTAATTTCAGTAAAATGTTACGGTGGAAAGAACACAGATTTTGGAGCTAGATAGACATATGTTCCAATTTTTTAATATTCTACTTATTACCTACCTGGACTTGGATACAAGTTTCATAATTCTTTGTAAGCTAGAGTTTTCTTGTTTATGAATTAGGGAGATAATTCCTTTAAGACTATTGCGAAGATTAAGGATGGTGTATGTAAAGGCCCTACTGCAATGCCTGAAACAGTAAACAAATTTATTTAATATGTATTTTATTCATCATAGTAATTATTTTTACTAATGGGATGGTGATAGCGGTTATAGATGCTAAAAAAAAGATTATTGACATATTTTACAGGACCTTTAAGTAAATCATAATTGTTGCTATTATTATTTCTCCTAGCTGTGGAAGGTAGGTCTATTAAGAAGTTTGAAAAGTATTAAGAAACATTAATAACAGTATTTGAAATGGTTATTAGTTTTATAAGATGCCTGTTCTCTTCAAATGTAATGTTCATAATATCATTAGAAATTTGATTTTTCAAAGTGATATAGCTTATATTCAGTCTATTTAATGGAATATAATATGGAATCAATAATATTCATTTAGGGTAAAATCTGATTTCTAGTTGCAATAAAAATCTTCAGATTAGCGACATCACAGAATACTTTTGCTTTTGGCAAGTGTGAATTTAAGATGGCATTTAAAAAATATTTTTCCGGGCCGGCCCCTGGCTCACTCGGGAGAGTGTGGTGCTGATAACACCAAGGCCCCGGGTTCGGATCCCGTATAGGGATGGCCGGTTTGCTCACTGGCTGAGCCTGGTGCTGACAACACCAAGTCAAGGGTTAAGATCCCCTTACCGGTCATATAAAAAAAAAAAAAATTTTTTTTTTCCCACATGCCACAGAGGAATTAAAAAAAGAACATATCTGAAGTCTGATTAAATTTACTATTTATCTCCATAGGACCTAGCTTAATAGAGTGTTAGTAGCTTCTCACACATGACCATCTAGAATATTTGAGAGAGTGGTTTTAAGAATAGTGGCAGCTGGCCAACAAGGATTGATTCATTTCCTGAGAAAATATGGAGGCTACTCGTAGGAGAATGATTGAGATTATACGCTTTCATTAAATTTTTTTCTTTTATTTTAAATAAGTTTATTAAAATAAACTGGATTCTGGATTTCTTTATTTTTTAAGCTTGGTGTGAATGATTCTGTTACTACTATTGGCCTCAGTAGAAAAATGGAATGAAAAAACAAAAAATGTTTAAAGGGCAACTTAGTTTTTCCAGCTGGTTATAACATTTGCTATGAGCTGTGTTTTGAGATTCATTTCTGATACACACACACACACACACACACACACACACACACACACACACACACACACTTCACATTGGTGAGTTTATGCCATAAATTATTTTAAATTTATTTTTTGGCAGTTTTAAAAATAAATTTTATTTTTTAGAGTAGATTTAGGTACACAACAAAATTGAACAGAAAGTAAAGAGTGTTCTTGTATACCCCTACCCCCACATACACAGAATCTCCCTATTAATGTACAACAGTGCTATATTTGTTACAATTGATAAACTTACCCATTAATTCTTAATAAGGGAAAAATTTGTGAGAGAATAGGAACCAACCTTCCTTCCTTTCTTCTTTCCTTCCTTCCTTCCTTCTTTCCTTGTTTCCTAAATTTAAAGAGTATTTTAAATCAGTTCATTCTGTACTATTCATATGGAATTCTTACCACATCTTTGGTTCTCCTTTTTATGGAAATGATCATAATTAAGAAGAATGAGCATGAAAAACAGTAAATTTTCTTTTGATAGAACCTCCTCTCCCCTATTTCTACTCTATTGGTGTGATTCTCTCATCGTAGAAGTTGTGACTCTATTTCTTTGGTTTAGGTAAATACCAACTCTACTTTTAATATGCAGGCTCTTTCAAATTTATTTGTGGCCATGAAAATATGAAATGTTTTTTTTTTTGAAATAGAACTACTTGAATTTACCAGAAGTTTTTGCTTTGTTTTAAATTCTTTATGCTTAAGATTCTGAGCTCTTCAGTAAAAATTCTCATTCATTTTTGCTTATAGCCTTTCATACCAGAACACCTCCGATAACACATATTTATAACACAAATCTTAATATATTATTGAATCTTTAATTTTCTAGAAATTAGAATTTCCGTTTATCATATTTAAGGTGACTGTTGTGGTCTCCTTGCTGTGATTACCATCAAGTTCTTAGTATCGATATACTGGTATATGGACCAAATTTAAGGACATTTACAGAGTTGGTCCAGATTGACTGTAGAGTAGGACTGATGTGACTTCCTGGATTTAAAGGTTATTCTAAATAGTTTTTTAAGAATATTTTTTAAATGGCAAAACTATTAGTGTATATTTACTCACTATTTTTGGTTATAAATAAATCTATAGTAGAACAAAAAAATTTTTGGAGGGTTCACCAAATAACTTCATCTTCCAGTGGGTTTTTTTTTTTGTGTGTGTGTATGTGTATTTTTAAATCAAAACAACCTATCACGTAGGACATTATTATCTCTGGGGGAGAATTTCAGATATGATTTTTCTTCGTGTTTTACTTGTTTTGGGGAATATGAAAAAGCAAATAGAACAAGTCGGGCTTCCAAATTTTGAAATTGGTTAAGTAGATTTTTTTATAGTCTAAATGATTGACTTAAAAATATTCTCATCCAAAAAAAAAAAATCATTTAAAATCATTTAAGAACAGTCCTTGATGCAGTACTGAGAATGTGGTAGAAACTAGCACCAGAGACTTTCTCTGCATTTCTAATAGGCTGTTTGCTTTCTAAGATGTTCTGTATTGGCCCTGTATTACCTTTTTCTTTTAAAAAATTCTCTTCCCCTCCTCCAGGTCGTTTCTAATTAATACATTATCAAAAAACAAATTTACTATTTGAGGCTTTTTTGGTCTCAAGTACTTAATGTTCCTTTTAAGAAGTTTATAAAGCTAACGCTAATAAGAGGCTATGATGTTACAGGGTAACTAATAAGGCTCTAGTTTAGCAGTCAAGTTGATTAATGAAATAGCAGTTCTGCCTTTTCTTTTTATGCTTTTGTTTTGTTTTTTTGTTTTTTTTTAATTTTTGGAGAAACAAATGGTAAATTTGAATAAAACATATCATTTGCATAGAAAGTTATGTAATGATGCCATATCGAGTATAATGATTTCCTAAAACCTTGTATTTAAAGTAACCTGAATTACAGTGAGAGATAAACAGAATATTTACCCATCCCTTATGAGCTGCTGCTGATATGTAAATTTATTCTTCTACTTTGCACAAATATACTTTTGAGCTACTGCTTAAACACTTTGAGGTCCTTAGTCAAACAGTTTTAATGATGCCTCCAATATTATGAAAGTGTGACATTTGATGAATGTCTCATATAGTTTTGATATCTGGCACATGTCAACAAAAAAAATTGAGCATTGGTTTGTCATGCAACACCTAGATAATTTATAATTTTACTGTTTATATCCATCCTGACATTTTTTATCTGCCAAAGGCAGGTTTCATTTGGAATCTTAATCTGAGATTTATTTGGTGGATCTGGAAATCATAGCTAGGGTTCCCACAGGAAATGGTCCATCTACTAACAGATTAAATGGCAGTCCTGCAGTTGTTAGGGGAGCTCTGCATTTAACACACATGCATACTCATTCAGTCAGCACTGTGGAGAAAAATTAAAGTAGTAACCCAGGTTTAGGAACAATGTAGCTAAAAAGTCCCATATTTGCTGAATGACAAAGGGTTATATAGCAGCATTTCATTTTATTATTCGTGCTTGAATTTCTTGTTTGCTTTGTTGAGTCTGCTGACGAATACTAATAAATGCCTGCAACAATCCAGAGGAGAGATGCCTGGCAACAAAGCTATGCGGTGGACCTCCCTGATCTTCTCTAGTTCACAACCTGACCTTTTGAAAAATTGGCTGGGCTAAGCTGCAGAATTTGGGTGTAATGGTTATTGTTATCTCCAGCTTTAGGATTTATTAATTTGTGTGATCAAGACTTACCTATACTCCAAAGTTTCAAAAGACCAAACACAATCATCCAACCATTAGAACTAACATTGTGTTTTGGTGATTCCTGCTTAGTATTTGACTGGTGAACCTTCTATTTTGTTTTCTGAATCTAAATATGTTCTTAAATAAAATGAAAGACACATATAAATAAAATCTGTTTTTTCCTCTTTACACTCATTATGGGAAAATTTATTTTCCATAAATGATTTATGAAAATTGTTTAATTCTTAGACAATTGGTATGTGTTCATACTTAAAATATATATATAATTATTAAACCTATTTTACTTGCAGTGCTAGAAATCTAAGACTTACCCAGTTCAGTTCATTTATGTTTTTAATTACGTCATACAAATTATTCTTATCATAAGTAAAATTGAGAAAAGCTGAAAAGATAGGAATATATTGTTAATAGTCAAATAGCTCCTATCACTAAAGAAAAACCAAGAATAAAAATTACTATTATGTTAGTTAATCAAATATTAGTATAGTTTTCTGAACCATTTTATCCTAAGTAATATTTGTAATGTTTTTCATAGGGTGATACAAGTTTTACAAAGCCTTGACTTATAAATTGGTTAGGTAGCCTACTTTAGGAGATTACACTATTATATTGTGTTCATTGCTTTCATATGGTGAAGGAGTTGAAATTGAAAAACTTTAATGTTAGGATAGAATTTCACAAATACTCAAATATTTTCAATAGTTCTTACACAGAAATCTGAACTTTTTCCCAGTAGAATGAATATTGATGTGTTTATGACTATTTCAGACTTGGTGAAAGAAAAAAACTGTTAAAAAAATTTGGTGTAGTATTACCAATTTATGTAGCTTTTTAATAATAAAATAAATAACAAAATTTCAGTAATTTCTGTGAATAGCCAATGGATAATTTGAAACGTGGTACACCAAATCATTGAATTGTCATAATCAAAGATAAAATAACCTCAACACTTCTTTTCAGCATGTGTGTTTATCTAAATATACAACCATGTATAGGAGAATAAAGGATGCAGTTTATTTTGAATGTCTAATTCTAATGTCCAAATGAATAAGTTACATGATATTGACAGGTTTCATGATTTTCTGGTCTTAAAAACTTTACAAAAGCTTATTTCAATATCTTATAGCTATATCTAGCCTCTGTACCTCAATATGTTCTTGACCCCCCAATATATGTACAATATGCCTTATTAAAGCTAGTAAGAATCTAAATCTGTGCTTTCCAGTATGATAGCCACTGACTGCATGTGGCTATTGAGCATTTAAAACGTGGTTAGTCCAAACTGAGATGTGCTGAAAAAGAGTGTGCAAAAAAGAGTGTAAAATTTCCTAAAATAATTTTTATATTACATATTGAAATGATCTTGTGATATTATTTTTTATTGTTTAATGTACCTACTATAAAACTTTAAATTATATAAGTAGCTTGCACAATATATCTTTTGAATAGTGCTTATCTATGTGATTGAGCATATTCCTGGAAGCACCCCCATTCTGCCACCAGCCTTTTGTCATCTGTCTCCCTAATTCTTTGTCATCTTCCCTGAGAGTAGATATACTTTTAAAACTTACCTTTACATCCTGTAGAGCACCTGTCACTGTGTTGGTGCTTAATAAGTGTTAAAATACTCATTTTTTTTTTTCCCTTTTTGTCTTTTTTACTGACTGGTAACGGGATCGCAACCCTCGGTGTTGCGCCCGCACCGCGCTCACCCACATGGGATCCGAACCCTCGGCGGGAGCACCGCCACGCTCCCAAGTGGCGCACTCTCCAGTGAACCACCGGGCCAGCCCAAAATACTCATTTTTAATACTCTTTGGCTCTCCATATGTCCTTTGAGTGATTGTCTAAATCCGTGTTTCCTTTAATTCTTTTGTTTCATTTCAGTGAATAAAAGATCGAATATATCTACTACTTTGTTGCTCTGTGTTTTGGGAAGATGAATGTAACAAAGTCTAAGAAGGGAGACAAGGGCTAGCTGGTTAGTTCATTTGTGAGAGAGTAGTGCTGGTAACACCAAGGTTAGGGGTTCAGATCCTCCTACTGGCCAGCTGCCCCAAAATAAATAAAAAGTGGGACAAACATAGATGAGAAGGCCATAAACTGGTGAGACACATTTATCTAATCTTATTTCTGTAATGTGTCCAACTACGACACATTGGTAATTAACTTGATGATGAGATTGATAAATAGATAAAACAAAGTGATTCTCTTACAATTTCATTTTTGCTCTATGCAGAGACAAGGTAAAAGTATGTTAGCAGGTTTGTTTAAAACCTAGATAAAAGGCATTAAGTATGCAGACCAATGAAAGTGAAAATTATAGTTTTCTATAACTGTTGAAGTGAAAAATCAAATTTAAAAAAGCCCTGAGTTAGTATACAGTATCCAAGTAACAATTTTGCATTCTTTAAGCCAAAGGTCCAGAAATTAACTGATTTCCCATGATTCCTGAATTAGATTCTCTGAAGGATGAGATCCTGTGATGTACTTGCCATGATCTTGATTATAATTAACATCTTTTGCCAATATAGTGAGTGCTCAAATTATGTTACAAAAATATGTTATTTAAATTATTTTCCTGCTGTGGGATTGAGTTTACAGAAATATACTATTAATTTTCTTTCTGTAGTATAGAGTCTTCTTTCAGGATCTTTAATGTCAAGATTTCTAAATTTTAAAATACTATTACTTCTGTAATTTATTCGCTTTATAATCTGACACAAACTTTACAAAACCATTATGTATTAATTACAGTTTTAACCTAAAGTATTTCTTTGGGCTTGTGTTTCTCGCTGAATTAAATAGCATTCTGTTTATTTTCTATTTCTTTGTCTTCCGATATTTTAATAAGAAAGTGATATGTGCATTAATGTTTCTAAAAGATTTTTTCATATAGTTGCTATTGTTTCCTAGAAAAAAACAGTAAAGGCATAAATAACAAGTTGGTTGATTAGGATAGCTATATTGATTTTAGCTGCACAAGTATGTGCTGGCCATAGATCATCAAATACATTTGTTCAGGAAATTGAGAAAATTTTAATATGAAAGTTAGAGTAATAACTCAGACAATAGATACCTTTCTTGCTTTTATTCTTAATATATGAGAAAAGGGATATTTGTTATCTCAGGGAACGGTAGGAGAAATCAAAATAAAGAAACTAGCTTTTAGTAAAACAGATTTTAAAGATAATACCTAATATTTATTGAGTGTGTATTCTGTACTGACACTTTTTCCAAGAGATTTGTATAATTTAAATAATTTAATCCTCATAACAACCTTTTGAGGTAGATACTATTATTTTGTACTTTTTACTGATAAGGAAATTGATGAGAGGTTAAATAATTTGCTAGAGGTCATACAGTTATATTGTGGAGCTGGAATTGAAACCTTGCAGTCTGTCTTCAGAACCTTGCACTTACTGTGGTTCTGAGTGGAAGGTCTAAATACATTAGTGTTGTAGTACTTAGAACATTTGGATGGTTTGAACTTTTCTCTTGTACACACCCATCTTTGGTGGGACCACTATGATATGACAGAAGTTTCTAATATGTTTTTATTATGTTTGGAGAAAAAAAGCACATATAATATGCATTTGTGTGGAAAACTAACTCTCTACTCCACAAAAAAGGAAAGAAATAGTTGGGAATATTTAGTAAAGGAAATAAATAGTATTTGTACACATATGTAGGTAGATAGACAGACAGATTAACCTACATTTAAATTACTTAATAAGAAATTAGTAGGGCCGACCCGGTGGCACATTGGAGAGTGCGCCGCTTGGGAGCGCGGCGGCGCTCCCGCTGAGAGTTCGGGTCCCATATGGAGACCGGTTCCCGCTCACTGGCTGAGCGCGGTGCAGGCGCAGCACCGAAGGTTGCGATCCCGTTGCCGGTTCCTGGTGTGGGCGCGACACCGAGGGTTGCAATCCCATTACCGGTCAGTAAAAAAGACAAAAAGGAAAAAAAAAGAAATTGGTAGAAGTCATTAGGAGCCCACTAGTTGATATTATTCTTCTGACTATTTTGAAATTAATGTTCATTTTTAAAAAGTTCTCAGCCATTTAGAAAAGGTATCTTTTGTTTAAAAATGTGGAACTACTATTATGATTCCATTATCACATCAAATTTACGTTCTAATAATAAAAAAAATCATTTTAATGTTTTTATGTAATGTGGTGATAGACAATATAGGAAAGAAGCAATAAACATGAGGTTTTTCTTCTTTTTATATTTATAAAATCAGATGCTAAGGTGTAAGTATTAACCTTCCTCCCCACCACCACCAAAAAAGGCAGAATTTAAAGTAGTGGACTAAATATGTTAGCAAATGTCAGAGAGCACATTAACAAATTACCTTCATTATGGTTCATTTTAGATATAAATACACCTAAGTAGCACCTTTAAGAGGCCAGAGATCCAATTATTTGAATTTTATTTGCCCGTAGTACTTCTATCCCCCTTTCTCTTTTCTGTCCCTGAGCTCTCAGGTAGCTGGAACATTGCTATTCTGTGTAACCCCAGTAGGATCCCTAGAGACAATTCTAGCTCAACCACTCTGAAGAAACAGCTCTGTAAACAGTATTGACCCCCCAGGGGACCATCAAATCCGTTTACACAGATACCAGTTGTCACAAACTATTTACAAAGGCAGGGAGAACAGCATTTCCCAGCTTCCAAGAATCCCTATTTGATTCTAGCCACCTCCTTACTTGTGTATTATAGTCAAATAATGGTTTTTTGGCCATGAGTCATGATTTCTTGTGCAACATCAATTCAGCTGAGTATATTGTACATTAACTAATTTATAGTTGTCTGGAGAATTGAATTCAAAGTTCCCAAAGCTTGGTATCATAATGCTGTTAATTACCTAAGACTAGGAATTGAGGGTTTAACAATATTAGCATTGGGACAGCTGGCAATACTGACACTTCCAGGAGTTAAGAATGAATTCATTAGATCACGAAAATGGCCCATTGGAAACAGCATGAAAATCACTAGAAAGATACTAAATCTTCAAAGCATATAATGCAGCTGGCCTACGCGTATGTATTAGTATTTAGATTCCAAAAGATCTCCACTAAATCCATCCAATTTGCCCAGATGAATAAACTGTCTCTAGCAACAGCAGTAGGTGGCATGTTAGAGGAATACCTGGTAGTAGTCATCCATAATATCATTTTCAAGTGGTCACAAGATAAGTTTACATGGCATTGATAGCATAGATAGTAATAGCAAAACATGGGAAATATATTTAGTTGCAATTGGTCAAATTCAGATGTTTAAATAAAAGTGTGCCCACAGAAGAGCAAATAAAGGGATTGATAGTACGCATAACAAATTTTCTGTTGTTTAACCCTGAGAAAAAAAAAAGTTGGACTTAATGAACTATGAAAAAGGGATTGATAACTTATTCTCTAAGTCCATATGGAGAAATGAATGTAAATAGTTTTAATTCAGTTAGTCATAATGAGAAAACAGTAACAATGGCATTGATTAAACACTGAACTAGATTACTAGAGTTTCCATTTCAAATCATATGAGAGAGATAGAAAGAAGGATCAATAGAATGGTTTTAGGTTTAAGATTTATCAGCCTGGAAATAATAGTTTGAATGAAATGCGATTATCTGTCTTTTTGTTTTAACATTTTTTCCTCCAAGGCTTCCGATTTCTTTTTTTTTTAATATATAATAAGTATATTCTAAGATGTTGTTGCGGGGGAGAGAGGAGGGATTAGTTTGAATGAAATGCGATTATCTGTCTTTTTGTTTTAACATTTTTTCCTCCAAGGCTTCCAATTTCTTTTTTTTTTTATATATAATAAGTATATTCTAAGATGTTGTTGCGGGGGAGAGAGGAGGGATGGTGGGGCTGACTCAAGGCAGGCTCAGTCTCTGGCCCAGTTGTGGCAAGCAGTGGGCAGGGCTGAGGCTTTTGGCTCCCTGCCTCAGGATCCTGGGGGCTTCTGGCTCCAGCTCCTCCTCATAGCCAGCCTAATTGTGGTCTATGGTGGGCAGGGCTGAACTTTTTGTTTTAGCATTTATCTTATCTTCTTAATTGACTAATGTGCAAAACAGCCGTAACTTCACTTTTTATGGTATTTTATTGGCTTATATGTTTATATTTCTGTATGCAATTCTTTTTAAATTGGGCAGTATAAGTAAGCTCAGATAAAGTAGCTTCATCCCATTATAACTTCAGAAGGAGCTTTCTCCTGGGCTGAAGAGTTTAGGGAAAATAATTGAAGACTGAATTTAGAATTACTAAGCAGTATCACCCTCACTTGGTTAGGGAAGGTACTACTTCAGAAATTGTATTTAAGTTGGGCTTTGAGTAAAGTAGAGAAAATTTGGCAAAATGCAGGAAGATAGAGCAGCATCTTAAAATTTATCTTGAAAAGTCAAAGTGCATCAGGCCTGCAACTTACTCTCAAATGTTTCAGAAAAAGTTGTATATATGTAGACAGACAGACAGACAGACTGACAGACAGGTAGGTAGGTAGATATAGAAAGAATGAATAAAAAAGCATGTGTGATAAAATGTTTATATTTGGGGAATCGGGGTGAAGGGAATATAGGAATTCTGTGCTGATTTTGCAGCTCTTTTCTATGACAAATTATTTGAAAATTTTAAGAATGAATAAAAAAGCATGTGTGATAAAATGTTTATATTTGGGGAATCGGGGTGAAGGGAGTATAGGAATTCTGTGCTGATTTTGCAGCTCTTTTCTATGACAAATTATTTGAAAATTTAAAAAAAGTAATGACTTGTCTACCATCAGTTTTTAATCAGCTTTCTCATCTATCTGTCGTCTTTAGCATGCTTCTGCTTTTGCATTTTTCACTCATTTTTCCTCTCCATTTTCTGCCATTTTTTTCTGGGTGACTCCAGTACCTTCAGAGGTGACACTTTCAGTACCCTGATTCCTTGATTTACTCCTCTCCAAGTACCTTCACCATCAATCTGTTTCATCAACCCATTTTAAGATGAATGACATCTTGGACTTTGTCTTCTTTACCTGTTACTCATTCTGCAAAATTTTCACTCCCTGGCTGTAACATCTCATCATTTCAGTACAAGAAATTTCTCTTTGTTTTTTCTAAATCTGTTCTTTCTCCTCTGTATACATTCCTGTTCTTCCTGTTCTCTTCTTTTACAGTCTGTCAATTTTTTCTTTACTTCACCTACCTCTAAACCTTTGGCGGCTCATTACTTTGCATATTCTTATTTGTCCTTTTTTGGAGCAAATGCCTTTGGGAAGTTTTCCTAGACTCTTCCCGTTGTGCAGTAGTATGTCTATCATATTATATGTATTTGGTCTTTATATCCCTAGCATAGTCCTTATTACATTGTATTCAAATCATTAGACCAGTTTGCTTTCCCAGTACCTATATCAAAGGGCATATCACACTATAGGTTTTCCATGAATGATCAGTATGTTAATGAATACATATAAATCAGCCTTGTTTACTCTAAAATAAAATTAAATTCTCAGTAGAAGAGTATGGATAGTTTGATTTGCAGAGCAGGCTCTAAATGCGTGACAGTTCGAATTAGGAATCTAAAAGCTTTTAACTACTGAACAAAATTAGAAATATCCAGAAATAGAGTCAAATCACATAGTACAGTTTCTTTAAAAATATTAAACATTTAAAATTAAATTTTAGAATTAAAATCCAGAAGTATGTCAGAAATTGATGAGTTTATTTTAATAATACTTCAAGGGATTATAATTACTAAGATCCAGGAGGGATCAAGAAAGAGTCCTTTTATTGGGAAGCTCCCACATCTGTTCTAAGAGTCTGGAAAAGATACCACAGTCAAGAGTGAAATGGAAGTGATTTACCAGAAGTTCAAGGGATCACAAAATTTAACATTAGGTTAAAGCTGAAGAAAGAGAGCTATAAAATTAGTAAACAAATAGCAAGTATAGCTATCAGGGATGAGATAAAGTAAACACCAGGAGGTTAGGAATAAAAAGCTGAAAGGAGAAACATACGGAATGAGACCTAGAAATACAGAGATAACAGAGGACAAGTTGTAGATAATGCTAAGTTTGGTCTCAAACAGATCACAGAATCAAGACTTAAGAGTTCGAAGCAGTTGGTGTAGTGTTGTAATGGGGAACTGGGGACTCTTGTATCTGGCAGTGCTCCTTGGTTCATCCTTTTTCCTTTAGAAGAATCTTTGTATTTCATAAATTAGAGAATAGTGTAAGCCCTAATCATCTTTTGTTTTTTAAAATATGTTCCTGGGGGCAATTTTGTTATTTTGATATTGCTTTCACTAACTATAATTCATTTTCATTTGAATTATTTATAAATTTATATGTCAGTGTTATAAATTATATGTTAATGATATAGAGGGTTTCCTTAGTGTCCGTTTATAAAATGCCTCATTCAGACTTTGAGGGTTTCGTTCTACTAATACCAGCCTACTCTAGAAAAGTATCATGGTGAACAATCTAAAGCAAACCAAGTAAGAGTTTTGAGATGTCGAGAAACAACAAGTAATTTTCAGATATAAAATTAATGTTTCTAAAATTGTTAAAGTTTAAATTAAAACAAAATGTTGAAATTTCATATTTATCTGACAGTATGTAATTATGATAGCACATTCTCTCTTCTGATTCATTCTCTTAAAGTGAAATAGACAGTAATTTATGAAAAACTAGTGATTTCTGATGTAGCTTTCAACTACCAGTGAGAATAATGTCCAGGATTTGGAATTTATAGCTGGCTATACCTAATTTCAGCGTATATACAAGCGAAGAATTTCTCCTTAAAGAATGAATACCTTGTGAGAGGCACCTTATCTGTTAAGTGCCCCTATCTTCTTTTTATTCTAAAACTACTCTCTTCTGCCTCAGAAGGATTTTGTTTGGCGGAATGAAGAAGGCCTCACCATAAAACAGGCGAGCTTCATCTCTTTTTAAAATTCAAGAATTATTTCTGCTGAAAATAATATAGTTATGATCAGTATTTGTGCTGGTTGATCTGATTTACTAGTGAGTTTGTTTCATGTATGTGTGTATGCCATTTTCTCTCCCAAACTTTACTATACTATTTAATATACACTATTCCTATGATATAGCTATTATTTACTAGTTATAGCTTAAAATAATTTTTCTGAGATAGCCAGGCATTACAAAGTAGATTCTCCAATGTATAATACATATCTTATAAAATGGAGGTTAGAAGTAATTCTTATTATTATTGTATCCATTTTAATATGATGATGATGATGATGATTACAAAAGTAATAGCTACTATTTTTTGATGTGTCAGTGTAGAGCTAGAGCTAGGGTCTGGAGCAATGGAGGTTAGAAGTAATTCTTATTATTATTGTATCCATTTTAATATGATGATGATGATGATTACAAAAGTAATAGCTACTATTTTTTGATGTGTCAGTGTAGAGCTAGAGCTAGGGTCTGGAGCGCACAGACCCCTCGAGCCCATTCACAAACCCTTCACATGCAGGTCTATGAGCTAGGTAACTGGCAAAAAAGTCCTCACAGCCTTGGTTGAAGTAGGAATAGTCTTTATTCAGCACACACAGCACTATGAGCTAGGCAGTACAAAGAGAAACTCAGAAACTCAACTGCTACTGGCAAAGTCCAAAGAAAAACTGAAACTGAGCAGCTGCCAGTGGAGTAAACATGCTCTCTTGTTAGGCACAAGCTCTCTGCCACCAGCCTGCTTCACAAACTGCAGAACACACAATAGCTACAAAACTAGAAAGATACATTGGCACACATGTGCACTAACTCCACCCTCACACAACCTGATTACAAGAAATGTCAAGGGAGCCTGACCAAATTATCCTGTTTTCCCCAAAATCCACCCCTTCAGGGTCCCTCACCTTACAATCTATGCATTGAAAATCTTCCACAATGTTCTCTTAGCAAGGATAAATGACTTGTTTATTTATACAACCTATTGTCTGTTCAGTATGCCATAAGGCTTGTCCCATAGTGCTGTCCTTTAGTTGCATATGTCCAGTTAGTAGTCATCATCGGTGTGATTTTCCATGGGAATCTTGTAGTCATACTGTTGTGAAGTTCAGTGCCTGTTTGGCAGATGATCATGCCAATGTATGTATGTACCCAGTCGACTCTGTTGCAGTGCCTGGAATACTATGGGTAAAAAGACAGAAAGGTTATTGGTACCAATAGGGGAAGCTCTTGCTCCTCTGGCAAGATACATGCCAGCTTGCCATCCTGAGAAAGATGGCCACAGGAATAGGCACCTCACCAGTCTTGCAGCCAGAATGCTGCCTTCTCCAACGTAGCCACCCAGCCACATCAGCTGCTGGAGCTGTCTCCAGCCATCTTACCTTAGCAACGCCTTCATCACTGTCAATTCAACATGAGTCCTCCGGTCCTTGCCTGCCTCCAAAAGATGAGTACCTTGGCCTGCTGAACAGTTCATCCGCCTCCTTGGGAGCAACAAAAAGGCTAAATCCACTGAACATACCTTGCTACCTGTTTCCAGACATTTAGTAAAATGCAGTTCAGGGCGCAATTGCTGCCACAAGGCAAAAAGAACTGCATTTGGCTGCTGGTCAACTTTCTTTTTATCAACCCCTGCTGCAAGCAAATCAAGCCATGTCTGCTTACGGCTAGTCTTGCTTGGTCCCTTTGGGATAAAATCCTGAGTATTTCTTCGGGTTTGCTCTTAGCCACCTTTCGGACCCCTTGTTCTTGTCTTCTATCCTCTTCTTCACCCAAGCTGGCTATCACGGTTGTTACCTCATGTATAGGATGACCAATGCATGGGGCCAGTATGGCCATCAGCGACCCAAAGGACGTTGACAGGGCATTCTGCAGCACTATGTCTCTCATACTGCCTGTAAAATTTTTATCATCCCGGGCCATGAGTGTTCACATTAAACATGGACTGCCGCATCCCCAGCTCTCAAATTATTTGAACTCAGCATATGTTTGCCATTTACTAACAATCTTGGGCAGTTCTCCAGCATTTGCCCACATGATTTGAGCAGCTGCACTCACCCATTCCATTAAGGAGTGATTACCTGGCCCTGGTGCATACCTGTGGCTATTTTGCAGCCACTGCTTCAGGGACGGGTGCATGGTGATGGAGCCCAATTTTTCCATCTCCTCACCAGAGTATATCACACTATCCACCTCTAGGTTCCATAACTGCAACAGCCAAGCAGCCAGGGGCTCACCCTGTTTCTGCTGAAACTGTCTCCCCAAGTCAACTAACTCAACCTGGGTATATGGGACATAGGTGGTAAATTGGGTCACCTGTGGACTGCCCACTGGTTGCCCACCTGGTCCCGTAGGCTCCTTGTGTTTCACTTTCTAATGCATTACAGGTCATGCCTGGGGATGCATGGTCACTCCTAACTCACCATTGGGTTTGTCGTCCTGCCTGGTGTGAGAAGCAGGAGTGGCCAGTTGCTGCACATCATCCTCCAGGACATCTATCCATGCTTCCAACAACTCTGCTTTCCTCTTTGAATCTTCCAGTAGCTGCACGTCATCCACCAACAACTCTGCTTTCCACTTCAAATCTTGATCAGTTAGCAGCAGAGTGAGCAAAAGCCAGGCTCTGGTCAGCAGAAAAGTGGCCACTGGGCACCACACGCTCAAGGACAGCCACATTTCCTCCCCCTCCCAAGCAGCTTTCTGCTTCAGTGCCTGGTCTATGCTGCCTTGCATTACAGTGAGCAGCAGCCAGATCCCGGTCAATAGGAAAGTGGCCATGGGGCAAAACATGTTCAAAAGTAGCCACATTTCCTCCTTTTCCAATGACTTCTTGGCTACTGCACCTGCTCAGAATCCTGCACTGACTACGTCAATTGTGACCTATCCTGCCGACTACGCCAATTGTAGAGCTGGAGCTAGGGTCTGGAGCTCACAGACCCCTCAAGCCCATTCACAAACCCTTCACATGCAGGTCTATGAGCTAGGTAACTGGCAAAAAGGTCCTTGGAGCCTTGGTTGAAGTAGGAATAGTCTTTATTCAGCACATACAGCTCTATGAGCTAGGCAGTACAAAGGGAAATTCAGAAACTCAACTGCTACTGGCAAAGTCCAAAGAAAAACTGAAACTGAGCAGCTGCCAGCAGAGTAAACATGCTCTCTTGTTAGGCGCGAGCTCTCTGCCACCAGCCTGCTTCGCAAACTGCAGAACACACAATAGCTACAAAACTAAAAAAATACATTGGCACACATGTGCACTAACTCCACCCTCACACAACCTGTTTACAAGAAATGTCGAGGGAGCCTGACTAAATTATCCTATTTTCCCCACAGTCAGACATAAGCCAAGTAGTTTGCATGTGTTAACTCAGTCCACATGACAACTTAAGTAAGTTCTATTATATTCCCATTTTACAGACAAGAAACTGAGGCATGGATTGGTTAAGTAACCTTCCCAAAAGTTATGCACTTGGTAAAACTAGAATTCTAACCCAGGCAGTCTGATACAAGAAAATGGGATATCATTCATCACAGCCCAAAACCGTTTTGGTTTTGGTCAGCACTTTTTTTCATTTAAATGAATTTGAATGCTTTTAGAAGGGCCTTTGTACTCTACCATTTGTCTACCTTATTATTTTACATTCTGCAGTTTTTACCCATTCATCTTGCCTACTTAACTCATGAAGGGATCTGAATTTGTGGTACCTATGACTTTTATCTATGAGATTAAGATACTTTGATAATTAGTCATGTATTATGAAAATATTATTAGATTAAAAAAATTTCAGTGACTAATACAATTATATTTTTAGTCTAGACAAAATCCTATTTCATAAAATACTGTTTTAAAAGTTTTGCATAGGAACTATTTCTGTTTACTTGCAAATTATTCAGCAGATATATTAAGGAATATTAACATAAAATGAAATAGTTATATTGATATAGTCCTATCCCTTAACAGTTAGTTAGATTCTTACTGAAGTGCAAATTGGAGTATACTTTGGTGGATAGAGGCAAGGATGAATGAAGTGGGGATAAACATTTTTAAACCACATGAGGCAAGTTAATAGTAGAGATTGGGCTAAAGCCAGATTATGAGATATCTAGTATAATTTCAGCAAGAGATATATATCGTACGTAGAGCTGCACTGTCTCACTGCTTAATTTCTTCTTAGTGACTCCAAGATTTACCTATGTGTACAAATTTAACATAATGTCTTCAAAAAACAGTCCATCTTTTTTCATTTCCTTTCCTTTATACTGCTTGCTTACAAGCTGACACAGTTCTTAAATAGCATACAAAATGTCAAAAACATTTTAACTTACCCTTAAATATTATAGGAATAGGTTTTTGTTTGTAATGTTTTGAATTTAATAATGAAATGTGATATTCTTTCAACCAAATTGAAATTATCTGATTATTGTTCCCATTTTCAGAAAAGTGAGAAATGTATCTAGAATCCTCCATATTCACAGCCTCCAAGATCTGAAGTTTTTGATTAAGTATACTGAAACAGGAGTCTCTTAGATATTACTAAATGCCTTCCACAAATTTAAGTCTCTCAGTTGGTAGGTTGGTATCTCTCTGTGAAATTGATATATTTATTCTTTTTTTATCTGTAGTATTTTCTTAACAGTGCATAAAAAGAGAAATTTAAAATTAGGTACTTTTACGTGTTTATTGTTAAAATTAAATTTGTCTCCCCATATTTGAAGTGTAAAATTTATAGATCTGTATAGTAGAAACTATATGTGTACATTGTTTAATTGTTTTCTTTATTTACAGCATTATGGAACATAGTAGTAATGATTTGCATTATGAATGTATGATTCCTTGTCAAGTTACTTCTGACTTAAATAAAGAGAAGACAATAGCATTTCTTCTAAAAGAATTGGATATTCTGAGAACAAGCAATAAAAAGGTAAAATATAGAAAGTCTGATAACAGTACAGTATGATTTTGCAGTTGACCTTCTAAGTTTGCTTTATTGCCTATCGTAGTTTAGTTTTATTGTGTACTTTAATTATTTAACAGTAGCTTTATGTTGCTGCCATACTTTGCCATCAGAATATGGTTAAATTAAGGAACTAGCTATGAAAAGTTAGTTTCCTGCCTTGCTGGTCTGCATTATCACTGCCTTTTTCATAAAACTCTGGTTCTTTGCATTAAGTAACTAAAAAAAAAAAGGTGCATTCAAATTTCACTGTAGTAAAACTGCTTCAGCACTATGGAGAATGAGAAATATTATGCACTGGTTTCATGTTACTTTCTCCTTTTTTAAAATTAGCATCTGTGCCCTCCCTGTATTCTACCTCAGTAATATATGTATTAAACCTTTAAGTAGCAAGGCTTGGCAATATTGTCATTTACCTTGTGTTTTCTTACAGTGTTGCATTTTGTCAAATCCAATTTGTCATGTCATGTTTTATCTTTTCTGACCCTTATTCTAGTTACATTCCTGTGAACATTAAATAATGTTATTAAATAATGTTCATTTTCTGTGCCCACTTTTTTTTTTTAACCTCTTTGTACTTTTCTGATTTTAATATTTTAGTTGTTTGACCTAATCAAACTGAAGGATGATATTAGGAATGTTGATCATGTCTGAAGGAAATGACAAAAGCCTAGGAAAGAATTAAAAAAACATTTGGAGGGATTCCATATGACAGCATGAGATATGTTCTCTACTTTCATTTAGCAGTTATTTATTACATGCCAATTATGAATCAGATGCCAGTGCAAGTTAAAATGAATATGATGGGACAGCATTCCCAAAAGGAGATTTGTATCAGATATTAAGATTATTATCTTAATTTTGTTTTAAAATATTTGAATTACTAAGAGAAGCTGTAAAGCTGTGCTGTCCATTATTTTATTAGGAAAAGTCCCTTTCAGATCTTTTGCTATAAGACAGAAGAATGGATGAAATTGCTTTTGTAGTAGTTATTTTTAATAATAATAATGTTGTTCCTCTTAATTTCATTCACCTATACACACATAAATTAAGAACACATTAGAACATTTTTATAATGTTTATATCATTACAGGTAATTATTACTTTATGCAATATGTTACAGCATTTAAATTTTTTTGTAGTTATGTATTTAGACAATTAAATGTAATTTTATGTAAGGGCTTAGGATAAAACAAAATTTAACTTTGGAATTAATTATATTTGTGTAAGATTGTCAGATAAGAATTACATTTTTTTCCAAATATGTTTAGCTACAAGAAAAACTGAGTAAAGAAGATTATGAACAGAGAAAACTAAAGCTTAAGCTGGAACTCCAAGAGAAGGCCACAGAAGCTAAAATTGCTGAAAAGACAGCAGGTATAGTAGATGAATATTAACATATGGTCTTAAGAATCACACACAAAGTTATTATATTGATGTGTCTTGGTGAATACTAGCATACCGGCTTATTTGCCAAAGGAGGGAAAACTCCATTTTTTTTTTTGGCTGCTTAGAAAATAGGTGGCTTTAACATCCTGGTACTGGTATTAGTGAGAGCTTTACCTGTATTCATACTGATTTGGGCATTAAATGCATTGTTAACACCATGTCAATCCAATCACAAAAAGGTTGTTTGTTTTGTTGGAAGGGCCTGAACAAACAAGGGGAAATAATGATTACCAGTGCTTCTACCTTTCAACCAGCAGTTCAAATACCGCTTATTGTTTTAGCTCGTTGAGAGGAAATACTTCTCCTTTGTATGAAGATGGTCATATATTCATTGCCAATGGAAACCTACATTTGGTTCATAAATCTGTTTTGTGCAGTTAATAAGTTTTCCATCTGATGATAGAGATAATGTTTTCCCTGAGATTAAAGTGAAAGGTTGCCAAAGTTTAAGATTATAAATGACTGTCTTAAATATATTGAAGTCTATCTTTACTCACAGGTCTTTGCAAGGAGAAAATTTTTAAACGTATCTGTGAAATGTTATAGATATGATCAAATGATTCTCAGTGGTCTATGGTCTACATCTGTGCGTGCCACTGTGACTTCCTCCTTCACATTGTTTTATTGTGTTAAGGAAAGAGAAATTTCATGGAATAATACACATTAGCATATGGAGGCATTTTGGAACACTTATCTTAACATTTTTATCTCAATTGGAATGATTTAAGAAACAATTGTATTTTATGTTTAGTCTGAAGAACAGTATAGGACTAATTAAATGTAATAAATTCTTTGTTTCTTATAACACAAAAGAAAAACTAATCCATATATGCATGGTTGTTTTCTATCAGTGCTTATTTTTATATGCAAAATAAAAAGTGTATTTGATAAAAATGTTATATGTGCACACATATAAATATTGTAATGTACTTAATTACAAATAAACTATAATTAAATTAAACTGTTCCACATTAAAAGAATTACTTGTAAAAACATCTGAAATAGCAAATAGGATACAAAAATGTATGTCTGTAGATTTTAAAATGTTAATTAAAAATATGAGGTACTTGAAGGAAATAGTAGGTATTTCCTTAGAGTATATATAAAGATTTTTATGTAAAGATATTTATATAATACTAGTTAGGATAGCAAGAGAATTAAAAACAATCTAACAGTAAGGGAATTGTTAAATTATGGTACAGCCCTCTGGAGTATTGATTCTAGGACTTCTGTGAATACCAAAATTCTTAGATGCTCAAGTTCCTTATATAAAATGATGTGGTATTTACATATAACCTATGTACATCCTCCTGTATACTTTAAATTATCTCTACATTACTTATAATACCTAATACAATGTGAATGCCATGTAAATAGTTATACTGTATTTTTTATTTGTATTATTTTTATTTTTGTACTGTTACTTTTTATTGTTGGGTTTTCTTTTTTCCACCCGAATATTTTTCATCGGTGGTTGGTGGAATCCGCCAATGTGGAACATACAGATACAGAGTGCAGGTTGTACATTTATGCTTTAAGACATTGTGCAGTAATTAAAAACTATTTCTGAAGAATATTTGATGATATGAGAAAATCTTCATAACTCAGTGTTAAGTTAAAGAAGTAGGGGAAAACTTGATTCACATTTAAATCACAGCTTTGACACTTAGTATTGACTATAGCCTTTGAGCAAGTTACTTAGCCCCTCCAGGCTTACTTTCTCCCATGTAAAATGTGAATATGAACTAATTTACCAGATTATTTTGAGGGTTAGAGATAATATATAGACGAACCTAGTATATAACTAGTACTCAGTAAGTTTTAGCTAATATTAATATTATTTCTTTTACCTTTATGAAATTTTTTTTTAAGCTTTTTTGTTTTTTAATTTTTTAATTGTATATTTTTATGGGGTGCAGTTTGTTGTTTCAGTAAATGCATATATTGTATAATAATCCAATCAGAACAGTTAGCATATCTATCACCTAAACATTTATCATGTTGTTGTGGCTATAACATTTAAGATCTTTTCTGACTATCCTGAAATATACAATACAATATCATTAGCTGCAGTCATCCTAGAGCACCAGAACTTATTCTTCCTATCTAACTGTGGTGTAGCTTTGTAACTTTGTACCCTTTACCAACCTTTCCCCTTCCCCCTCCCTTCTTTACCTCTGGTAGCCTCTATACTACTATTTCTTTTCTTTTCTTTCTCTTTTTCTTTTTTCTTAATTGACCTTTATGAAATTCTTAAACCTTTGATACTGTCATTAGTGCCAGAAGTTGTGGCTTAGCTTTTAATTAAAAACTAATGGCTTACTTTTAACAGGTTTTTAAAGGGAAATAAACTGAAAAATGGGTGAAAAAATTTGGAAACAAAGGATTGGATTACAAGGAAGATTGCTGTTGATATATATATATATTTAATAGCCTTAATACATTTTACTAAAATGTGAATCCATAATAAAAGAAATGGGATAAAAAGGATTTGGGCTTTAATGCAGTGTGTACCTATAGTAAACCTTCATGTACACTGTTATTTAGCTGTTTCCTTTGTTTCCCTGTTGGTTTTTACATAATGTAAATACTTTCTTTCTAATGTGATCTTATGAGAGTTTGAAACTCAATTGTGTGAAACTAATGAGAAATTCATGGTAAAAACCTAATAGGGTTGACCCTTTTACCTTTTCCTCTTTTCTTACATCACCATCATCATTGTCATTATCATTACCATCGATACTGTTTATTAGACACTTAAATGTTTCATAGGAACTATGCTAACTTCTTTACAAATCAAACAAGAAATATTTATTGAGGACTCATATGGGCTAGGCACTATGTACTGAATATACATCAGCCAATAAAACAGATTTGGGATTTCAAGCATTTCTTTTTGCCTGCAATCACTTCTTTATCATAATACACTGTACATATATATGTAGTGGTTAAATACTCACTCTTTGGATTCAGACCTTTTTTCTTATCTTTCTTCCACTTATGTGTCCCGCATGTATAATGACAGCTTCACAAAGCATTGGTTAAAACCTGCTATATGTTGCTGTGACATTTAAGTGAGATCATATTTATAAAGGAGGCTTGACTTATAGGAGGCACTTGATACCATTGGTAATTTTGATAAGTTGATGTTGTCACCATCTTGTTTTCTCAAGACTTCTTTATCTCGTAGGGGATATAGTCAAAGTGTTCCTAATGGTTGTGTACTAATATAAATAATTATCCCATAACTATCCCAGTTATTTGTATATGGTTTTATTTCACAAATAATTGTATTTCTTTTTAAAAATTGTTTATAAAGCATTTTTATTTATTTTTTTATCCCCATAGTTTTTAGTTTTTCCTTGATTTTCAGATTTAACCTAATTTAGAGAGTTTGAATCTCTCCAAAAAAGAAAATAAAAGAAAACGTGTATGATAAGTAGATCTTACTTAGTTCTAGGAAAAGCTGAAATGACCACCTCACTCCCTATGTGCTAACATCGGGAAAAATTTATCTCGTTGTAGCTGTTCAGGACTTTTTACTGTGTTTTGACTCATTAAGTAATTCATATGGATAATATTATTTGAGAATCGTTAATATGTATGACCTTCAAATATTAGGGGATATTTTAGAGAAACACAGCAAAAACATTGAATCTTTGTCCTTTAGGTAAATATGTATCTCTTCTCACCTAAAAAAAAAAGTAATTAAACCACAAACATTTCAAAATTTGTTTTGGGTAAATTGAGTTTAAAAATGAGAGATAGTATTGAATGGCTTGATTTCTATGCATTAATCTGTGCTTATGTCAGTACTTTGTTTATAACTTTTAAAAATTGCTTTTTCAATTAAACCTTTCAGTTTTCCTAAACAGTCTCAGTGGGCATTGTCTAGTGTTTATTGTTTCTTTAATTTTTATTATTCTATTGCACTTACAATATACAGATGATTAAATTTTACGTAAAACAGTATTTATTTAAATAGCTTCTCAAAGTTATTTTGTGATATTTAAAATATTTGTATTTCTTTAAAAGCCTTATTTTTCTATTTCTTAAAAGCTCACTTTAGAGCTTCTGCTTTATATGTTAGTTATTTTTCTTTCTTGCATGTCATCCATTAAAGATTAGCTGTGGAAGGTTGGAGCATGGAGAGATTATGAATGACAGAACAACTCCTGTAGAATAATAATCAGTTTTAGGTATTTAATGCTGTTTGACTTTTGCAGACACATTTCTTATTAACCTTTGGTACAAAGAGAAATCCAGGTTCCTGATATCTCATGGAGAAGATGAATTTGAGATCCTCTTCCAATTAAACTGAAATAAAGCCAATATTAGGTTTTAGCTGGAAGAACTCCTTAGTTCCTAAGTCTTATGTTTATAAGTCTGTCTGTCTGTCTGTCTGTCTATCTATCTATCTATCTATCTATCTATCTACCTATCTATCTATCTATCTATCTATCATCTGTCTATCTATCTATCTATCTTACTGCATTTTAACATTTAATTCAATGGTTACATAATTTGCTTAGCTTATGTGTACTGATGATGCAAGCATATCTGCTTTTTCTCTTGAAACATAGATTCCTTTCTCTGCACCCAAATTTAGATTGATATTTTGTAAATTAAAAAAAAAAATATTGTCAATCCCTTCTTATTACAGAGAGTGCTAACTTCTTTTAGTAGGGAAGAGAGGGGTTTAATTGTGATTGTCCAAAGGATCTGAACGTAGAATTACTGCAAGTTTTTCTGTTCAGATTAAAATATAAATGTCAAAAATAAAGATATGTAATCTCCTATTACAGCAAATATATCAAGACATCCTAATTAATAATATGGAAAAGTAAAAATTGTTATATAATATAAAATGTTTACATTATTATTTTGCAAAAAGATTACTATATGCCATATCTCAGATAATGTCGACAATCAAATGATTAAGAACAAGAGTGAGTGAGTTCTGTATACCAGAAGAATAGAAAGTGGCAAAATATTTACTTTAAAGAAATAATACAGATTGGAGTCCTATTTTTCTGTTCATATAATGGGCATCAATAAATGTGATAGCCTTTAATCTAATTCTTGAATGCCTTAACAGCACTAACTGGAGCATTAAATATGTCTATATTTATTTTTTAATTTGGAAGGAAAAAAGGTCTGAAGATATGACTAGTAATTTTAGATAAAAACATAAAGGCCCATCTCTGTGACATACAGCAAGTAGAAATATGGATAGATACAATGTTGGTTACCTTACTGTCTTTGGCTACAGAATTCTATGTATATGAATTAGGATGAATTTTGACAAGTGCCAGGTCAAAAAATAGTTGAGGGTAGAGTATGGCCAATTTTGTATCCTCTCTACCTAGAAAGGTTTAGACTTTTTTTCCTGGAAAAACAAAGTAAAAATAAAGAGAGAATCCATTATGCATAGCAATAACCAACAACTGGAAATATTTTAGTAGGTATGGTGTACTGTGGAATTTAGAAGGATATCAAGGATTTGAGAACACATGTGATTAACAGAAAACTTTTCAGAAAGCGATCTTAAGACTTTTTTACATGTTTGGTTAATGATTCTAAAGATGGAAAAGAGGAAATGATTTTGGGAAAAGTTTTAGTAGCAGTTATATTTCACAGAATGTTCCTATTGATATCTATTAAAATTTAATGCAATTTGTGTAGTAAGTAAAATATCTGTTAAAATTATATTTCAAAAGTGCATAAAATTATTGATAGTCATTTTAATATTTTAGGGATAAACTTATCTCTTTCACATTAAAAAAGAGTAGGTCCAATATCAAATATATTAAATCTTTGAATGTAAATATAGAGCTTATTTTTAGAAAGTGTTTTTATGTAGTCTTTGAATTTTTTGTAGTAAATACATGTATATAATAATTGAGGCTTTCATAAAAGAAGTTCTTGTTTTGGGGCCTGGCCAGTTAGCTCATCTGGATAGAGTATGGTATTATAACACCAATGTCAAAAGTTTGGAACGCCATACTGGCCAGCTGCCAAAAAAATAAAAAATAATAAAGTTTTATAGTTTTGCTACTTAAACTTACTATTTTGTATAATATTCTTTTGTTTTTTTTTTTTTTTTGGTGCCTGTGCGTGTGTGTGTGTGTGTGTCCGCCCCCGTCCAGGGGAAGGGGATCGCAACCCTTGGCCTGGTGTCGCTCACACCGCGCTTAGCCAGTGAGCGCACCATCCAGCCCTATATAGGATCCGAACCCGCGGCCTCGGCGCCTCACTCTCCTGAGTGAGCCACGGGGTCGGCCCACTATTTTGTATAATATTCTTTTTTTTTTTTTTTTTTTTTTTTTTTGGTGCCTGTGCGTGTGTGTGTGTGTGTGTCCGTCCCGGTCCAGGGGAAGGGGATCGCAACCCTTGGCCTGGTGTCGCTCACACCGCGCTTAGCCAGTGAGCGCACCATCCAGCCCTATATAGGATCCGAAACCGCGGCCTCGGCGCCTCACTCTCCCGAGTGAGCCACGGGGTCGGCCCACTATTTTGTATAATATTCTAATTAATCTCTAACAGTTTTTATGTTGCTGCTGAGTATAAATTTATAACAATTTTAAAAGGCTGACTTTTAATCTAATCTTCATACTTCTGGGAATTTTCCTAATTGGCTATGTATATACATAAAGATTTGTGGACAAAGATGTGCATGTACAGTGTTTTTTAGTGTAGTTGAGAACACTGTGAAATCTAATATTAGGAGCATCTTAGTTAAATCAAATATAGCATGTCCAAACGATAAAATTCTATGTACTATTTCATATTTTTTGAAGAATATTAGAATATAGAAACATGTTCTGTTTATTTTAATTATACACAGGAAGTTATAAAACTTTGTAAAATAATTCTGTCTCCTCCAAATTTTCACAATGAGTCTTTATTACTTTTTAATCAGAAAAGGTTATTTACAAAATAATTGTATAAAATGTTGAAAAATCAAATCTAGTTTTAGAAAAGCATAATAGTCTTGTTTGTAACGAAGTTCTGGAGTAATAAGTTGGATTCAGCATGTGATGCCAAAAAGAAGCATCAAACTAGTAGATTTTGGTTAACTTTCTACTGTTTGGGGGCATTTACCATCTATTTAAAAATTTTCAATAGCCAATTTATGCAAAGAAAGAAATTATAATTTTTAAGGAAATTCAAAGATACAGTGTAATGTTTGAGGTTCTAGAATATGTACATGGTGGTTTCATAAAACGCTAATTAAATGAATCCATTTAACATCTTTATACATCTCCCCAAAATGGTTACTCCTCATGTAAAGCTGTAATAGTAGATACTCACAGAATCTGATATTTCTTTTATATATAGTAAAGGCTGGTCTTTCACAAAACTATTGTCTGTATTATATTTGTTGCTTAGAATTTCGGAACATGAATTGTATTCATTGATTATTTGATATATTTAAAATCCTAATGATTTCTTCTTCCCTCCCTGTAATTCAGCCTTTTATATTTACATAACTACCATGAGGATGTTACAATGAATTCTTTTTCCTGGGAAATGTCTATCCTCCAAATTATGTTATTTAGAGAATCATGATCCAGTGTTTAAACTAGAATATTTCCTAATATACTGTTTCACTCCTACTATATTTTAAAAGTAGTTTGAAAAGGGTAGTATATGGATTTGTCAATAGACTTGTGTTCAACTAAGAAAATATGTACTCTGCCTTGACTCAATAAACTCATACTTAGTATCGTTCAGCTTCTTCATATTTACTCTTGCCCATATTAGAAAACAATTAGCTTACTAAACAAATTTGAGTATTTGGTGGGGGTGGAGGGGTGATCCTCTCTGAATCTTCTCATTTGACTAAGAATTATAGGATATTTGATAACCATGTTTAAAAATGGAGATATCCAAATATTATTGTAAACACCCAATGATTTGTTTTACCTACAATATAAGTATTTTACTTGGTTGGCTTACACAGTAGCTAATAATATTTGTTAATGTAATTTAACTGCTGTGAACCTTTACTGAACAAATATTGAAATTTATTCAAGTCAAAGAAAGAGAATCTCTAATGACTTTTGTTAAAGCTTCTATTTAATAGTTAAGGAGAAAAGTTTGTATGACATACGAGATGCAATTAACAGTAGATTTTACATTTAATAAAAAGAAAGAAGCATGCGTATTTGCTTTATTCATTCCATCATAATTTGCATTAGAGCTGTGGGTGTTTAATGAGCAAATTCCAACTAAAATGCTATATTGATTTTCTAGTGAACTTTGTAATAGTCATCTACCTTGGAAAAGCTCAATGTTTACAATTAAGTTTTCTTTACTAAAAATGTTTGAGAGTTGCATATTGATCCTCTAAAAGTACTAAATTCTAGAAAGGATCAGGTTTTTCAAAACCTATAAAGTTCATAAATAATCTAATAGATGTTAAAAATCATTCATTAATACTTTAATTTTGTTTTTTAAGTATTTTTCCTTTTTTTGTTTTAAACAAACTTTATTATTTATTTATTTATTTTGAGTTTTGAGCTTTATTTCAATCTCCCAGAACAAAGTCTGTCAAAGAAAATGAATGAGAGTTACATATTTAACAAGTTTCACAATATATATAAAGATTATTATACCTTAAAAGAATTATATAAAATTAAAGTTTGATTAAAATATTTACATCAATAGTGTTTTGTAGACTGCCTAATAGTTTTTTATTTATTTTTTATTCTTTAAAAAGATCAACAAAATTTGCGAATCCTTATCTAGACTGACCAAGAAAAAAAGAGAGAAGACAGAAATTACTAAAATCAGAAATAAAGCAGGTGCGTGGTAGAGCAGTTGCTGCTTCTATTACGCAGGAGTGGGCTTTGAGAAGAGAGATGTCCTCTTCTTTTTCTGGTCTCTGCTGGTGACTTTCCTTGTGTCACTGCAGTTGGGTATATGGTGGGCCTCCTGCATGGTAGCTGTGGCTACTGCTGTGGCATTGAGGTGCCTTTGTGGCAGCCATGGCTATGGCATGGCAGCAGTTAGCCTGCTGTGAGGAAGTTGTGTTTTCGGCGTGCCCCTTGCCTGTTTCCTGGTGGAGGGGGCTAGCCCTCAGCTCCCACCGTAGGACCCTGGTTGTGCTGTTTCTTCCCTGCTTCCAGGTGGAGGGGGCTAGCCCTTGCCTTCTTCTGCCTTAGGACCCTGGGCATACTGTGTTTCTTGCCTACATGCAGGTGGCTGATTTTTTTTCCTTTTTTAGGTTTTATTTTTAATTGACAAATAATAATCATATACACTTATGGGCTACAATGTAACATTTTGACACATGTATACATTGTGGAATGATCAAATCAACCTAATATATTCATCACCTCAACTACTTACTGTTTCTTTGTGGTGAGAATATTTAAAATCCATTCTTTTAGCTATTTTGAAATATAAAATACATTGTTATTAATTGTAGTAACCATGTTGTGTAATATATTACCAGAACCTACTTCTCCTAACTAAAACTTTATACCCTTTGACCAACATCTCCCCTTTCCCCATCCACTCTCCAGCCCCTCAGCCTCTGGTAACCACCATTCTACTCTCTACTTCTATGAGTTCGACTGTTTTAGATTCCACATATAAGTAAGATCATGTGGAATTTCTGTCTCTATGCCTGGTTTATTTCACTTAGCATAATGTCCTTTAGGTCCATCCATGTTGTTGCAAATGACAAAATTTCCTGCTTTTTAAAGGCTAACTAGTATTCCATTGCGTGTATATATACCATGTTTTAAAAATCCATGTATCTGTCAATGGGCACTTTTTTCTTTCCATATCTTGGCTATTGTGAATAATGCTACAGTGAATATGGGAGTGCAGACGTCTCTTTGACATTTCTAATTTCAATTCCTTTGTATATACTTGTTTACCCAGAAGTGGAATGGCTGGATTATATAGTATTTCTATCTTTAGTTTTTTAGGAAACCTCCTTACTACTTTTCTTTTTTAAAATTTAATTATTCATGCCTTTTAAAATTTATTTATTTAAATAAATACATTTATTTGTTATTATTATTTTTTATATTCTGTGATGTTGTTACAGAGCAATTAAGAGGAGGGGAAGAGGGGAAGGTGGAGGGGGATATGGTAGGAAGAGGAAAACGGGGGGGTCATGGTCAAGGCCCACGGCACCCCCCTCCTTCCAACAGTGGAGACCAGAGGGTTTCTGGTGGCAGCTTGGTTGTTGCTGGGCTGGATGCAGATGTTGGGAGAGTGTGGCTGAGGCCCTTGGCCCCCCAACACCCTGGATCAGAAGCCTGGGGCATTTCCGGCTGTGGCTTGCTGGTCATCACTGGGCTAGATGTGGACATCAGTGTCGTGGGTGAGGCCCTTGGCCCCCTACTGCCCTGGCTTGGGAGTCCAAGGTGTTTCCAGTGGTGATTCAGTAGTTGTTGCTGGGCTGGTTGCAGATGTCAGAGGGGCATGGCTGAGGCCCTCAGCCCCCCAGTGTCCCTGCTTGGGAGCCCAGGACGCTTCTGGTGGCGGCTCAGTGGTCATCACTGGGCTGGATGTGGTCATTGGGGTGTGTGGCTGAGGCTCCTCCCCAGCTTGGGAGCTGAGGGAGCTTCTGGTACTTCTAAGTTTTATAGGTGCTCTTTGGTGGTGTTAGACCTTTACAGGTTAATATCAAAACTTTTGTCTCTGATATGTGGGTATTTTGTTTTTTCTTTCAGTTTTATGTTGGATTATTTGCTATTCCCACCACTTAAACTCTGCACTGGAATTAATTTGTTGTCCTTTGGTTACTTCTAAAATGAGGGAACTTCCTAAAGGAACCAGCACTTTGCCCTGTGGTTGAGCTAAGTTGCTGTTTTGCTGCTGATTCTCTTGGGAAGGCTTTTTGTGCAGCTCAGGTTTTAATTGTTGACTTTGTAATCACTTCTGGGTCTTGTGTGATCTGGTACATAAGGGCTGTGTGGAAACTCTGGTCTGGGCCTGCACCCCCTGCAGTTCTGTATTCCTGACCAGTCTCCACTGAGTGATCCTATGCTGATTGGAGTGCAGATCAGCTGTCCATGTTCCCCCTGTGGGCCTATCTCCCCCACCACCCACACTCCAAACACTTCCCATGGGATGGGTGAGTCCCTTGCGATGACTCACCGGCCTCTGAGTGGCTTTTTTTTTTTTTTCAGTTTCTGTGACCTATTGCTCCTGCGTGGCTCCATGGGAACCCTGTTAGTAATCTTGCTGGACTGGTGGCCACCAAAATCCTCTTCTCCCCTGCGGCCTCCAAGAAACTTCATACAAATGGCACAGCTGCAGCTTTTGCCAGTTCTTGCTGTGCGTATTTACCAGGGCTGGCCTTGAAGCAGCCAGGGTGCAAAATGGTTGGAGTGGTCCTTTTGTTCTCTCACTGTGGCTTCTCCTGCCTTCGTGAATTCCATAGGTCTCTCCTCCTCTTCTCCTGAGCTCTAGTGGCCCTGGCTTGGCTGTTGTTGCTTTTTAATAGTTGTAAATTGGTTGATTGTGGGAGAGAGTGACTCTGGGGACCATCTGTTCTACCTTCTTGGAAGTGCATACTGCTTTTTAAAATGGCTATACTAATTTACAATACCACCAACAGTGTACGGGGTTCTCTTTTCTCCACATCCTTGCCAACACTTGTTATCATTAATCTTTTTGATAATAGCCAATCTAGCAGGTGTGAGGTGATAGCTCATTGTGGCTTTAATTTGCATTTCTCTGATGATTAGAGATGTTAAACTTTTTTTTTTTTTTTCATTTATCTGTTGGCCATTTGTATGTTTTCTTTTGAGAAATGTCTATTCAGGTTCTTTTCCCATTTTTTAAATAGGATTATTTGTGTTTTTGTTATTCAGTAGTTTTGAGTTTCTTATACATTTTGGATATTAAGTAGCCCCTTATCTGATGTATGATTTGGAAAAATTTTCTCCTAATTTCAGGGTTGCCTCTTTATTTTGTTAATTGTTTTCTTTGCTGTGGAAACTTTTTTGATTGATGCAATCCTATTTGTCTATTTTTGCTTTTATTGCCTGTGTTTCTGGAGTCATATGCAAGAAATCTGTGCCCATACCAATGTTGTG
>NW_007726514.1:552911-574363 GCF_000696425.1 Galeopterus variegatus
GAGGTGATACCGCATTGGGGCTTTAATTTGCATTTTTCTGATGTTTAGAGATTTTAACTTTTTTTTTTTTTTCATTTATCTGTTGGCCATTTGTATGTTTTCTTTTGAGAAATGTCTATTCAGGTTCTTTTCCCATTTTTTAAATAGGATTATTTGTGTTTTTGTTATTCAGTAGTTTTGAGTTTCTTATACATTTTGGATATTAAGTAGCCCCTTATCTGATGTATGATTTGGAAAAATTTTCTCCTAATTTCAGGGTTGCCTCTTTATTTTGTTAATTGTTTTCTTTGCTGTGGAAACTTTTTTGATTGATGCAATCCTATTTGTCTATTTTTGCTTTTATTGCCTGTGTTTCTGGAGTCATATGCAAGAAATCTGTGCCCATACCAATGTTGTGCAGCTTCCCCCCTAAGTTTTCTTCTAGTAGTTTTACAGTTTTGTGTGTTATGTTTAAGTATTTAATTCATTTTGAGTTGATTCTTATATAAGATATGAGATGTGTCCATTTTCTTTCTTCTGTATGTTTATATCCAGTTTTCTAAACACTGTTTATTGAAGAGACTATCCTTTCTCCATTATGTTTCTTGGCACCTTTGTTGAAAATCAGTTAACCATAGGCATGCGGGTTTATTTCTGAACTCTCTACACTATTCCATTGGTCACTGTTTCTGTTTCATGCCAGGACCTTCCTGTTTTGATTACTTGGCTTTAAGTATATTTTAAAATACAGCCGTGTGATGCCTCCAACTTTGTTCTTTTTGCTCAAGATTGCTTTGGCTGTGCCAAGCAATAGCATCATGCTGCTGAATTTTAATATATATTTAAAGCCACAGTAATCAAAACAGCATGGTACTAGCATGAAACAGAAACATTGACCAATGGAATAGTGTATTCAGGGTCCTTGTGGTTCCATACGAATTTTGAGATTGTTTTTTTCAATTTCTGTGAAGAAATACATTGAAATTTTGATAGGGATTCCATTGAATCTGTAGATTAATACCTTATTTAAAAAATTTTTTTTCTTATCATTTATAAATTGTGTAATCAGATTTTATGTGTGTGCGTGTTCTGGCATTTTAAGATTTAACCTTAGATTACTTATATGGCAATCTCCCTTAAAAATATACATATGTATACGTCTTTAGATTTGAAAGAGTATTATAAGGGAAAAAATGTTTTCTCTTGATCACACAGAATCAAATAAGCCCTCTGTGTAAAGCATTTACTTTTAAGCATAAAGGTAACTAGGCTTATTATTAAAGCCATTGGTATTGCTAGCCTTACCTCTTTCATCAGGTACTGTTGCATATAAAGTGGAGCACAACTGGCATTAAATATCACTTTATAAAGATCTGGTCACAATGGAAACCCATTGGTATTTAAGTTTAGTGATTAGTATTTTAATCTTTCATTATGCCAGAATATTTCAGGGCAATATGATATACATGTTAACCTGTATTTAGATCACTATTTAGCATCATTTTGTTCATCCTATCTGGCCTACAAATTAGAAGTATTTTAATGTAAAAATTTAAAAAATGTCTTAGAGTATCATGATATTTTATATAAAGTATCATGTCATCATAGTATGCAGTATACAGTATAAAATGGGTTCTGAATAATTTTTCTTTCAGTCCTTGTTTATAATTTCTGCTTGCCAATGGAAAAGGCTAAAAAATGAGGAGTTTCAAGTTGGATTTTTTTATATGTAAATGGTCCAGATTAATCAACATCATGTTATAAATATGTGTATGAATTAAGCCAAATGGGTTAAGTCTGTGGGTTGAGGGTGGTGATAGTAGTGATGGAATGGAAATTACATTTGTTGAGGATATACTCTATTTATTTGGCCAAGAACTTTCATATATTTTCTAATTTAATTTTCCCTAAAACCATCAATTGTGGTGTTATATCCATTTTGTATACCTGAACTGCAACTAAACTAGTTTAAGAAACTTACAAAATACAAGGTTGCTGAACTTTAGTACCTTGGATCTGAATCAAAGCCCGTATTCCATACACCGTGCTGCTTTCCACACCATATGAGGTAAACCACATTTCTTTCACTAAGGTGTTACGAGTGTCCTTTCTGGAAAGAGATTGTATAGAATTAGAAGGGAAAAATAAAATTTCTTTTCGTGTACTACAGTCCGGAGAGAAGTTTCAACACAGTATGATGAATCGATAGGGTAGTCCCTCCCCCACTTATCTGAGGTCTCACGTTCCATGTTCCAGTTATCCACCGTCAGCCGTGGTCCACAAATCTTAAATGGAAAATTACAGAAATAAACAATTCATAAGTTTTAAATTACACTCCATTCTGAGGTAAGTCATGAAATCTTGTGCCATCCTGCTGTGTCTTGTGCAGGACATGAGTCCGCTCTTTGTTCTGCATATTCGTGCTGTATATACTACTCACACATTAGTCACTTAGTAGCTGTCTTGGTTATCAGGTCAAAAAAACATAGTGCATACAGGGGGTTGGTACTATCCACAGTTTCAGGCATCCAGTAGGGGTCTTGGAACATATGCCCCATGGATAAAAGGGTTTACTGTATATGGTGGTGGAATAATATAGCCATAGACAACCACCTAACAGTAATGGTAATACCTTTTAAAAAAAGAGAAAAACTATGAACATTGTCTGAGAAGTAGTGGTTCTTCCAAAAGCTATGCTCATAAAAATTTCCTCATTAAACTTATCTGAACTGTTGATTAAAGACATTTGATTTTATGCATGTGAATATCCAGTTGTCATATAGTCTGTTTATTCATTCATCTGTTAATTGGGGTTGTTTCTAGTTTTCTGCTATTATAAATGAAGATGCTATAAATATTTGTGTTTAAGTCTTTGTATGCTTTAATTTCTCTTGATAAATACTGAAGAGTGGAGCTGAATTTTATGGGAGGTTTATATTTAATAAAAAAAACAAAAAAACAAAACAAAAAAACCCCAGCACACTATGGTTGTAATATACTTCATTTTTAACAGCAGTGGTATGAGAGTTCAATTATTTTACATTCTTGTTAGCACTTATTATGCTCATTCTTTAATTTTAGCCATTGAAATAAGTATGTGTTGATTATCTCATTGTATTTTTAATTTGCATTTTCCTAAAGACTAAAAATGTTGAGCACCTCTTCATGTGCTTATTTGTGATCTGTATATCTACTTTGACTATGCACCTGTTTGTCTTTTGCCCATTTTTTAATTATCTTGTTCCTTTATTACTGAGTTTTTGAAGTTTTAAAACTATGTTCTGAATGCACATTCTTTATTAGATATATACTTTGCAATTATTTTTTTCCAGTCTATGGCTTGTCTTCTCATTCTGATTATTCTCATTTTCATTATCTTGTTGCAGTCCTTAGAAGAGCAAAAATTTTTAATTGAATTAAATTAAAAAGAAATCTTTATCTACCTAAAGTCACAGAGGTTTTCTCCTATGTTTTCTTCCAGAAGTTTTGTAGTTTTAGGTTTTACATTGGAGTCTATCATTCATTTTGTGGAGTGCAAGATCAGTTTACCTTTCAAAAATTAATCAAAATTAGCAAATTTACAAACCAAGAAGACAAACATATGATCTTCTCAGACACAGAAAATCATTTGATAAAATCCAACAACTTCAGTGAGTTTTGATAATTGACATCAGTAAGGCCTTCATTGAATATAAGTTAAATAATTTATGGGTATAATATTTCTAATATTCCGTTATTGTCCTTCTATTATCTATAATTAATATCTATAGTACTGTAACTTTGTTCATTACTGACGTGTAAATTTGAGTCTTCTGACTTTTTCTTATTCAGTCTGATCAGAAATTTATTAAATTCATTGATTTCAAAGGACCAGTTTTTGATGTCATTTATTTTCTTATTTTTTTGAAGGGGGGGGTTCAGTTTCAATTTTATTGATTTCTTCTCCTTTCTTTATTATTTTCTTCCTTCTGCTTGATTTGAGTTTATTTTCCTTTTTCTTTTCTAGTTTCTTTAGGTGTGAGCTTAGATTGTGGTTTGAGATCTTTCTAATACATGCATTTAATGTTTTAAATTTCTCTATATGAACTGCTTTAGCTCTATGACACAGATTTTGATAGGCTGTATTTCAGTTTTGTTCAGTTCAAAATATTTTTAAATTTCTCTTGAGACTTCCTCTTTGGCCCTTGGAATAGTTAGAAGTATTTTATTTAATACCCAGGTGTTCAGAGATTTATCTGTTATCCTTTTGTTTTTGATTTCTACTTTAATTCCAATATGGTCAGAAAAACATTTAATTCTTTTAAATTTTCTGATATTTGATTTATGACATAGGATTTGATATATTTTGTTAAATATTTCATGTGCACTTGAAAAGAACGTATATTCTACTGTTGCTGGGTGGAGTATTTTATACATGTCATTTAGCTCCTCTTGGTTGATCATACTATTCATTTCTTTTATATCCTTGATGATTTTTCTCTCTACTATTTCTGTCTATTAGAGAGCATGTTGAAGTCTGCAGCTATAATTATGGATTTGTCTGGTTTCTTTCAGTTCTCTGTTTTTTCCACATGTTGGTGTATTCACATTTAGAATTTTTATGTCTAATTAGTGAAATAGCCCTTTTATCAATCATTCATACCACTTTTTGTCTCTAGTAATAGCCTATGCTTTAAAGTGTACTTTGTCTGACATTAATTTAGCCATGCCAAATTTATTTTGGTTTGCTTCTGTGTAGTATATATTTCCTCATCTTTTTTATTTTTAATCTACCTATATCATTATATTTTAAGTGAGTTTCTTGTAGATACGTAGTTGGGTTATTTTTAATAAATCCAATCTTATAATCACTGTCTTTAATTTGTGTGCTTGACTGGTCTATTTGGATTTAGGGCCAACATTTTATTATTTATTTTCCTTTTTGTTCTGTTTTTTACTCCCTTTGCTTTATTTCCTACCTTCTTTTGGGTTTTTTGAACCTTTTTTAGTATTCCATTTTCACTTTCTGTATTGTGGTTTTAACTAATACATCCTAGTATATATTTTTAGCAGTCACAATAGGGATTATAAACTATAATTGATATTCATTATTTGTAGCTTCATATTTGCAAATAAAGAACTTTTCACAATTTATTTAGAATAAATATTTTATCTCTTCAACTGTAATGTAATGTGGAAAACATAATGTAATTTAATGTAGTAAACTGTAATGTAATATAAAAATGTTACATTTTAATATAGGACCCCTTACTCTCCTCCTTTTCTTCTCTATTTTTCTTATATGTTATACGTAATACATTGAAAACCTCATCAGTGTTGCCACATGCCATGAGTCAGCCACGCTGGAACAGGCAGGCACCACGGAAGCCCCAGCCCAGGCCAATTCCTGCTGCAAAGAGAGGCCCAAGAGCTGCCAGGCCCATACACCCTGAGTCAGCCACACCAGAACAGGCAGACTCCATGGGACTGCCAGCCCAGGCCAGTCCCTGCCACCCAGAGAGGCCCGAGAGCCACCTGGGCCCACACTCCCCGAGTCAGCTGTACCAGAGCAGGCAGGCACCTCAGGACCCTCAGTCCAGGCCAGTTCCTGCTGCTCAGAGAGGCCTGAGAGCCAGCAGGCCCACATGCCCCAAGCCAGCCATGCTGAAACAGACAGGCTGGGCCCACACTCCCCGAGTCAGCTGTACCAGAGCAGGCAGGCACCTCAGGACCCTCAGTCCAGGCCAGTTCCTGCTGCCCAGAGAGGCCTGAGAGCCAGCAGGCCCACATGCCCCAAGCCAGCCATGCTGAAACAGACAGGCCCCGAAGGACATCTAGCTCAGGCTAGTCTCTGCTGCTCAGAATTGGCAGTCCCTTCAGAATCAAGGCCAGACATCAGGGTGGAACGAGTGAACTGTGATACCTCCTGCCACAGTGACTAAACTCCAAAGGAAAGATACCAGAAATATGTAAAATCAAGAAAGTATATCACCACCAAAGGAAAATAATAACTCTCAAGGTCTAGATCCTGTAGAACAGGAAGTCCTTGAAATGACTGACAAGGAATTTTGAGCAGGAATTCTAAGGGAACTGAATGAGATACAGGAAAACTCAGACAACACAATGAAATGAGAAAAAAATATACAGAACCTGAAAGAAGAAATGTACAAAGGAATCAATGCCCTGAAAAAAAATGTAGCAGAGCTTGTGGAGCTGAAGGATTCATTCAGTGAAATAAAAAACACAACATAGAGTCTAACCAGCAGGCTAGAACAAGCAGAAGAGAGAATTTCTGACTTTGAAGACTGACTGTTCGAATTATACAGGTGGACCAGAAAAAAGAATTTAAAAAGTTGAAGAAAATCTAAGAGAAATAACAAACAACCTTAAGTGCTCAAATATCTGAATCATGGGTATTCCAGAAGAGGAGGAAAAAGGAAATGGCATTGAAAACATATTCAATGAAATAATAGCAGAAAACTTCCCAGGTATAGGGAAAGTCACAGATCATCAAATTCAGGCGGCCCAAAGATCCCCAAACATATTCAACCCAAAAAGGTCCTCTCCAAGACATGTTCTAGTCAAACTGGCAAAACTCAAAGACAAAGAGAGAATCTTAAAAGCAGCAAGACAGAAGCATCAAGTCACCTATAAGGGAGCCCCAATCAGACTAACATCAGACTTTTCATCAGAAACCCTAAAAACCAGAAAAGAAAGGGATGATATATTCAAAACAAAGGACAAAAATTGCCAGCCAAAAATACTTTACCCAGCAAAGCTATCCTTCCAAAATGAAGGACAAATAGTATATTTCTCAGACAAACAAAAACTTTGAGAGTTCATTACCACATGACCAGCCTTACAAGAAATTCTCAAGGGAGTACTGGGTTTGATACCTGAAAAACAATCATCACTGCCATAAATACTCAAGAAATAACAAAACCTACCAGGAAAACAAAAATGCTAACAATAAAGAAAAAAAAAAATAGTTTACCTAACAGCCCAAGAAACCAACAAAGACAGAAGACAAACAGAAAATAAGAAAGAAAGGAACAAAAGATCCTTAAGACATCTAAACAAAAATCAGTAAAATGGTAGGAGTAAATCAACACCTTTCAATAGTAAATCTGAATGTTAAAGGATTAAATTCCCCACTCAGAAGACACAGACTGACTGACTGGATTAAAAAGATGGACTCAGCAATATGCTGCCTGCAAGAGACTCACCTCTTCTTTAAAGATACACATAGACTAAGAGTGAAAGGATGGAAAAAGATATACTATGTAAACAGTAATGAAAAACAAGCTGGAGTAGCTATTCTTATGTCAGATTAAATAGACTTTAAATCAAAAACCATAAAAAGAAATAAAGAAGGCCACTATGTGATGATAAAAGGATCTATATATCAAGAAGACATAACAATCATAAGTATATATGCATCCAACATGGGAGCAGCCAGATTTATAAAGCAAACGCTATTAGATCTAACGAATGACATAGACACTAACACCATAATAGCAAGGGACCTGAATACCCCACTTTCAATATTGGACAGATCATCTAGGCAGAGAATCAGTAGAGAAACAGAAGATCTAAACAACACTTTAGACCAATTGGACTTGGCAGATATCTACAGAACATTCTATCCAACAACCTCAGAAAATTCATTCTTCTCATCAGCCCATGGAACATTCTCCAGGCTAGACCATGTTAGGTCACAAATCAAGTCTCAACAAATTCAAAAAATTGGAACTATTCCACGTATTTTTTCAGATCACAATGGATTAAAATTAGAAATCAATAACAAATGAAATTCTGGAAACTAAACAAACACTGAGAAATTAAACAACATTCTACTTAACGACATATTAAACAGAAATTCAAAAAATTTCTTAAAAGTAATGAAAATAATGACTCATCATACTCAAACCTGTGGGATACTGCAAAAGCAATAGTAAGGGGGGAAATTTATCATATTAAATGCTTACTTCAGAAGAAGGGAAAAATGGCAAATAACCTAACACTTCACCTTAAAAAACTAGAAAAATAAGAACAGTACAAACCCAAAGTTAGTAGTCTGAAAGAAATAATTAAGATCAGAGCAGAACTAAATGAAATAGAAACCTGAAAAATGATACAAATGGTTGAACAAAAAGTTGATTTTTTAAAAAGAGAAATAAAATTGATAAAACTTTAGCAATGCTAACTAAGAGAGAAGACTCATATATGGCTTTAATTATGTTGAGATACTTTCCATCTATACCTAACTTATAGAGGATCTTTGTCATGAATGAGTGCTGAATTTTATCAAAAGCCTTTTCAGCATCTGTAGAGATGATCATATGGTCCTTGTGTTCGATTTTATTAATATGGTGTATCACATTTATTGACTTGCGTATGTTGTACCAACCTTGCATCCCTGGGATGAATCCCACTTGATCGTGGTGAATAATTTTACATATGTGTTGCTGTATTCTGTTTGCTAGTATTTTAGTGAGGATTTTTGCATCTATATTCATCAAGGATATCGGCCTGTAGTTTTCTTTTTTGGTTATATCTTTACCTGGTTTTGGTATCAGGCAGGATGATATTTGCTTCATAGAATGAGTTTGGGAGATTTGCGTCTGTTTCAGTCTTTTGGGATAGTTTAAAAGCTGAGCAAAACAAAAATAAAGCTGGAGGCATAACACTACCTGACTTTAAACTATACTACAAAGCTATAATAACCAAGACAGCATGGTACTGGTATAAAAACAGAAACATTGATTTCTGGATTCTCTAATCAATGGAATAGAATAGAGAATCCAGAAATCAACCCACACACTGCCATCTGATCTTTGACAAAGGCACCAAGCCTATTCACTGGGGTCGGGACTGCCTCTTCAGCAAATGGTGCTGGAATCACTGGATATCGATATGCAGGAGAATGAAACTAGATCCATACATCTCACCATATACTAAAATCAACTCAAAATGGATTAAGGATTTAAATATACACCCTGAAACAATAAAACTTCTTAAAGAAAACATAGGAGAAACACTACAGCAAATAGGGCTGGACACAGACTTCATGAATATGACCCCAAAAGTGCGGGCAACCAAAGGAAAAATAAACAAATGGGATTATATCAAACTAAAGAGCTTCTGCACAGCAAAAGAAACAATTAACAGAGTTAAAAGACAACCAACAGAGTGGGAGAAAATATTTGCAAAATATACATCTGACAAAGGATTAATATCCAGAATATACAAGGAACTCAAACAACTTTACAAGAAAAAAACAAGCAACCCAATTAAAAAATGGGCAAAGGAGCTGAACAGGCATTTCTCTAAGGAAGATATACAAATGGCCAACAGACATATGAAAAAATGTTCAACATCACTCAGCATTCGGGAAATGCAAATCAAAACCACACTGAGATACGATCTCACCCCCGTTAGGATGGCTAAAATCCAAAAGACTTTGAACGATAAATGCTGGTGAGGTTGTGGAAAAAAAGGAACTCCCGGACATTGTTGGTGGGATTGCAAAATGGTGCAGCCTCTATGGAAAATATTATGGAGGTTCCTCAAATAATTACAGATAGATCTACCATATGACCCAGCTATCCACTGCTGGGAATATACCCAGAGAAATGGAAATCATCAAGTCGAAGGTATACCTGTACCCCAATGTTCATTGCAGCACTCCTTACTATAGCCAAGAGTTGGAACCAGCCCAATTGTCCATCATTGGATGAGTGGATATGGAAAAAGTGGTATATGTACACAATGGAATACTACTCAGCTATAAAAACAAATGAAATACTGCCCTTTGCAAGAACATGGATGGACCTTGAGAGAATTATATTAAGTGAAACAAGTCAGGCACAGAAAGAGAAATACCACATGTTCTCATTTATTGGTGGGAGCTAAAATTAAATAAATAAATTCACACACACACAAAATAACTGGGGGTGGGGTGGGGAAGAAGACATAACAACTACAATTCCTTGAAGTTGATATGACAAGCAAACAGAAAGGACATTGTTGGGTGGGAGGGAGGAGAGAGAGGAGGGAGGGAGGTTTCAGTAATGGGCCACAATAATCAACCACAATGTATATCAACAAAATAAAAATAGGAGAGAAGACTCAAATGTATATCAACAATATAAAAATAGGAGAGAAGACTCAAATAACCAAAATTAGAAGTGAAAATGTGATATTACAACTGATACCTCAGAAATACAAGGAATCATTAGAGACTACTATAAACAACTATATGCCAACAAATTTGCAAATATCGAGGAAATGGATAAATATCTGGACACATACAAAGTAGCAAAACTGAGACAAGATGATATAGAAAATCTGAACAGATCAATAACAATAAAAGATGTTGATGCTGTTATCAGAAGGCTCCCAACAAAGAAAAGCCAAGGACCAGATGGGTTCAAGCAGATTTCTACCACACCTTCAAATAGGAATTGATACCAATTCTCTACACACTATTCCAAAATTTTGAAACAGAGTCCATTCTCCCAAATTCGTTCTATCAGGCAAACATTACCCTGATACCAAAACCAAAGAAACATCAAAAATAGAAAACTACAGGCCAATATCCTTGTTGAATATAGGTGCAAAAATCCTCAGTAAAATACTAGCTAAGAGAATACAGCAACAAATACACAAAATTATATTCCATGATTTTCTTAGTCCGTTTGTGTTCCTATAACAGAAATAACTGAGACTGGGTAATTGGTAAAGAATAGAGGTTTATTTGGCTTACAATTTTGGGACAGCTGCATTTGGAATGGGCATCAGGCTGCTTCTACTCATGGTGGAAAGCAGCAGGCAGCCAGTGGGTATGAGCAGGTCACATGATGAGAGAAAGCAGGAGAGAGGGAAGGTGCCAGGGTCTTTTAAACAATCAGTTCTCATGGAAACTAATACAGTGAGATCTCACTTATTAATCCCCCCACCTAGGGCGAGCATTAATCCATTCATGAGTGATCCACCCCCATGGCTCAAAGAGCTTCTAGTACTGCCACATTGGGAATCAGATTTCCACATCAGTTTTGGTGGGGACAACACATCAAAACTCAATCAGTGACCAAGTGGGATTCATCCCAGGGATGCAAGTTTGGTTCAACATACACAAAGCAATAAATGTGATACACCACATCAATAAAATCAAAGACAAAAACCATATGATCATCTCTATAGATGCTGAAAAAGCATTTGACATAATTCAACATTCATACATGATAAAGACTCTCTACAAGTTAGGTAAAGATGGAAAGTATCTCAACACAATTAAAGCCATATATGATAAGCCCACTGCTAATATCATCAAGAGCATTTATATACTCGAGCAGTGAACATGTACAAAAAGAAATCAAGAAAGCTAGCCATTTTCTTTTTTTTTTTTTTTTTGTCTTTTGTCTTTTTTCCATGTCTGGCAATGGATCGCAACCCTCAGTGTTGCCCCCGTACCGGATCGGGGACCGGCAACAGGATTGCAAACCTCAGTGTTGCTCCCGCGCCTCGCTCAGCCAGTGAGCGGGAACCGGTCTGTATGTGGGATCCGAACCCTCGGGCGGGAGCGCCGCCGCGCTTCCCAAACGGTGCACTATCCAGTGCGCCACCGGGCCGGCCCTAGCCATTTACTTTTTAATTTTTTATTTATTTTTTTTTTATTTTTTTTCCTTTTTGTCTTTTCTCGTGACCGGCAACGGATCGCAGCCCTCAGTGTTGCGCCCGTACCGGACCGGGACCGGCAACGGAATCGCAACCCTTGGTGTTGTTCCCGCACCGCGCTCAGCCAGTGAGCGGCTGGTCTGTATGTGGGATCCGAACCCTCGGCGGGAGCGCCGCCGCACTCCCAAGCGGCGCACTGTAGCAGTGCGCCACCGGGCCGGCCCCAAAAGCTAGCCATTTACAATATCCACCAAAAATATAAAATACTTAGGAATAAAGTTAACCAAGGATGTGAAAAAAATCTATGAAGAGAACTACAAACAATTGTTGAGAGAAATTAAATAGGACAGAAGAAGATGGAAAGATATCCCATGCTCTTTCATCAGAAGAATTAACATTTTGAAAATGTCTATATTATGCAAAGTGGTCTACAGATTCAATGCAATCCCCATCAAAATTCCAATGACATCTATCCAACATTTATATGGAATAATAAAAGACCACGCATAGCCAAAGCAATGCTGAGAAAAACAAAAATAAAGCTGGAGGCATAACACCACCTGACTTTAAACTATACTACAAAGCTATAATAACCAAAACAGTATGGTACTGGCATAAAAAGAGACACACTGATTAATGGAATAGAATAGAGAATCCAGAAATCAACCCACACACGTACTGCCATCTGATCTTTGACAAAGGCACCAAGCCTATACACTGGGGAAGAGACTGCCTCTTAAAAACAACCAACAGGGTGGGAGGAAATATTTGCAAAATATACATCTGACAAAGGGGTAATATCCAGAATATACAGGGAACTCAAACAACTTTACAGAAAAGAAACACATAACCCAATTAAAAAATGGGCAAAGGAGCTGAACAGGCATTTCTCTAAGGAAGATATACAAATGGCCAACAGACACATGAAAAAATGCTCAGCATCACTCAGTATTCAGGAAATGGAAATCAAAGCCACTTTGAGATACCATCTCACTCCAGTTAAGATGATTAATATCCAAAAGGCTGAGAATGATAAATGCTGATGAGGTTGCAGAGAAGAAGAAATTCATATACTGTGCGACTGCAAAATGGTGCAGCCTTTATGAAAAATGGTATGGACTTTCCTCAAACAATTACAAAAAGATCTGCCATATGACCCAACTATTCCACTGCTGGGAATATACCCAGAGAAATGGAAATCATCATGCTGAAGGGATACTTGTACTCCCATGTCTATTGCAGCACAATTTACAATAGTCATTAAACCCAAATTTCCATCATCAGATGAGTGGATATGGAAAATGTGATATATCTACACAATGGAATTCTACTCTGATATATAAAAGAATGAAATACTACTATTTGCAACAACATGGATAGACTTAGAGAAAATTATATTAAGTGAAACAAGTCAGGCACAGGAAGAGAAGTACTACACATTCTCACTTATTTGTGGGAGTCAAAAATAAATAACTAAATAAATATACAAAGAAAGGGAAGAGAAAAAGACACAGCAATCACAACGATTCCGTGAAGTTGTTAAGAGAAGTTAACAGATATGATGTAGTGAGTAGGGGAGGGGAGGGGGTAAAGAGGAATGGGTAGGATGACACAAAAATCAACTACAATGTATATTGAGAAGTTAAATTTAAAAAAAAAAATAGAAAACCTCAGTAGTGTTAAATTTTTTGCTTTCAGCCACCAAACATTTTTTTTTTTTTTTTTGTCTTTTTCCATGTCCGGCAATGGATCACAACCCTCAGTGTTGCCCCCGTACCGGACCGGGGACCGGCAACGGGATCGCAACCCTCTTTACCAATTTTTTTAAGACAGATCTACTGGCTATGGGTTCTTGTAATTTTTCTTCATCTGAAAATGTCCTTTTTTTGAACTTTATTTGTGGAAGATATTCTTATGCGATACAGAATACTGAATCAATAGTTCTTTCAGCATCTTAAAAATGCTTTGATATTTCTTTTTGTCCTTCGTGATATTAGATGAGAAATCCACATACATTTGAATTGTTGTTTTTCTATAGATAATACTTTGTTTTTCTTTAGCAAATTTCAAGATTTATTCTTTGTCTTTATTTTTCAGCAGTATTATTAGTTGGTGTTTGGGCGTGGAGTTTCTTGGGTTTATCCTCTTTGGGCCATTTTTTTCAGCTGTAAGTTTATGTCTTTTGCAAAGGTGGGAATTCTTCAGCTTTTATTTCTTAAAAAAAAATATATATATATATATGTATATTTACCATTACACTCTCTTCCTTCAGAGACTTTATGACTTTTTTCCTACAAATCTTTGAGGCTCTGTTCATTTTTTCCATCTTTTTTCTTTCTGTAATTCAGATTGAATAATTTCTATTGATCTATCTTCAAGTTCATTGACTTTTTCTATTTCCATTCTAGTATTCAGATCATTCAGTATGTTTTTTATTTTGGTTTTATTTTTCAGTTCTGAGTTTTCCATTTGATTCTTTTTTCTAGCTTATATTTATTTGTGTTTACTTTCTATTTTAACTTTTGTTAATAGAATGTTTGCAAGTGTTATATGTTCATTTATTGCATTTTTACAATAGCTGCATTAAAGTCTCTGTCATATAATTCTAACTTCTTTGTTATCTTGGTGTTAGCAACTCCTCTTCTTTTCTTATGCAAATTGTGATTTGTGTGTGTGTGTGAAGTAATTTTATATTCTTTCCTGGACATATTAAGAGACTCTGGGTCTTGTTTACATTCAATTGATGTTTTAGCTCACAACCCGCCTGTTTAGGTTTAGGCTGGAACTTCTGACTCATCTTCTGTGAGCTGCGGTTTCAATACATATATGAGGGCACTTCAAAAAGTTTGTGGAGAAATGGAATTAAAAGTTAATACAAATATTTTCATGAACTTTTTGAGACCTCTTGTCTATGCACACACACACACACACACACACACACACACGAGGATACCCTCATGTGTGTGTGTGTGTATTTTTATATATATTTTCTCTTCCTTTATTTGAATATGCTGAAATTTCACTTATTTTTTATTTTTTTTGTCTTTTTTGTCTTTTTTCATGTCCGGCAACGGACCGCAACCCTCAGTGTCGCGCCTGTACCGGACCGGGACCGGCAACGGGATCGCAACCCTTGGTTTTGCTCCCACACCTCGCTCAGCCAGTGAGCGGGAACCAGTCTGTATGTGGGATCCGAACCCTGAGCGGGAGCGCCGCCGCGCTCCCAAGCGGCGCACTGTAGCAGTGCGCCACCGGGCTGGCCCAAATTTCACTTATTTTAAAAAGCCTTTTTTGACTACCCTTCAAAAATAGTCTGCTGTATTCTCCATCTGCCCAATCACTCTCTCTTCTCTCTCACAGCCTTCTTTTCCTTCATAGCCTTTACTCCTACATGGTTATTTATGTTTGTCTGTCTATCTATCAATTAATTTTCTGCCTGTTTTTCTCTCTGCTATCTGTCTCCCTGTAATACAATATATATTCGAGGATGTTAAGGACTTTTTAGACTAATATACTCATAACCCTTAAAACTGGATGGGTGACTAACAGGAGCTTGATAAATATTTGATGAATTTTGGTATATTACTCTTCCTTTAGGCTCAGCTTCCTGGAAATGGTTTGGTTTTTGCTTTGTCATTGTATGTTACATTGTATATTTACTCTATTATGGAGAAGATATAGTCGATGTATTCAAAGGATCTTCTTTTCCAACACTTAAAATTTAAGTAATACAATAATAACTATCTTGATTAACTGTGTATTAATCTGTAACAAACCTTGGGCAGGAACCCAGTGTTTTATAAGTGAAAAGAACATTTTACACAGTTTTTCTAAATTCGTTTTGTGTTTGACCTATAAATAAAATTTGGGTCAGTAATCCAGGTATTTGAGTCCTTCTTTGTCTGTCATTGCAGTCATATTTTTAAAATTATGTAAGATTTCAAATATACAAATGGTGGGAATTATGCTTAAGAGATGAGAATATTAGATAACATAAAAGCCCCCCATATACTGCTGCACAGATTTAGATGATGTCATTTGTGTTATCATGTATATTAACTGTGCCCATGCTCTGTGCAGAGGTGCAATGCTAAACCAGCACAGCTCTCCCATTTTTATTCTTCCCTGATCCATTTCCTTTCTCCTCTTTCACCATCACACTGAGGTATCTACTATCCTGAATTAGTGTTCATCATTTCCATGCTCATTTTATTATTTTTACTGATTGTGTGTATCCAGAGAATAGTAGGTAAGAGTTATTTTACTTTGCAATTTGCTATTATTGGCCAATATTTTATTTTTGAAACTTGTCCATCTGTCCATAGTTAATCCTTTCTAAATGCTGGATAGTATTGCATTCTGAATATATAGTAATGTATTTATTTCTGCTGATTTTGATGGGCATTTGGGTTATTTCTAAAGTTTTGCTATTATAAGCAGTGCTGCAGTAAATATTTTTATACATGTTTCCTTTTGCACATGTGCAAGAATTTCTTTAGGCTACATGCCAAAGAGGGGATTTGCTAGGTTATAGAGTAGTCACATCTTCAACTTTAATAAACATTGCCAAATTGCTCTTCAGATGGTTGTCGAAAAATGAGGGTCTTCAAAAAGTTCATGGAAGGATTTGTATTATCTTTTAATTATATTTTTCCATGAACTTTTTGAAATGCCCTCATGTGTATGCATATCTGCAGTATATATGACAGTTTCATTATTTCACAAGTGCACATTTGTTATTATTCGAACTTTTAATTTTTGTTCCTTTTATGGGTGTGAAATGGTATCTCAACATTGCAGTAGCTGTTAAAAATAATATTTTCTCAAGTAATTAATTGATACTAATTTAATTGAATAAACTTCTTAAAATAACAATTCTTGCTTTTTATTTTTGCCAAATGTATACATTTCTTTATTTTTTCTGATTGATTATGGGTTATATATTTTGATAGCTCTGGTTGAAGAAGTGTATTTTGCGCAGAGGGAACGTGATGAAGCTATTATGTTTAGACTGCAGTTAGCCATTGCGGAGAGAGATGAAGCAATTGCACGAGCCAAGCATATGGAAATGTCTCTAAAAACGTATGTACACGTTTAAAACTACATATGACATTAGGAGCATTTATAAAATGTATGCATTATCTGTGGTTACATATTCAGAAATGTTACTGATTCTTATATGTTACACTAGGAAATTGTGTATCTCCACTATATTTTTATAAAGCCTTTGGCATGCTAGTAATTTGCCTGTCAGGGATAACAGTAGATTTAAAAAAGAAATGCACATCATTGTTAATAAAATTACTTTCTTTAATTCTTCATAGTTTTGTTGTCCATGTTCTTACTCTACCTTCTTTTGTGACTACTCTTTTCTCTTCTCCTTATTATCACTTTTTTGATTTACATCACCTATCTGGGTTCTTTCACTGCTATCTGCTTAATATCTCTGTTTCTGTTCTTCATGACTTTTTTCTTGTAATTCTGTAGAATTACCAGGCAACCCAGGTAATTCTGATAAGTAAATAATAGACCACACTTAGAGAAACAGTGCCCTATAAATAAGTACTTCTCATTTTAATGTGCAGTCCAATCACTTGGGGTATTTTGCTACAATGCAAAATCAGTAGGTGTGAGGTGGGACCTGAGATTCTGCCTTTCTAACAAGCTCCCAGATGATACAAATGATGCTAAAGTAGCATCATTAAGGAATATGCTTTGGGTAGAAAGGCCTTCGGGCATCTAGAATTGTTTCCTTATAGACAGATAGAATACAGTAATCTAATATTTAATGATGATTAATCAGTATACTTATAGCATGTTTGCTCTGCCCAGTGTTGTAATAGGCTTTGTGGAGGGAACAGAGTAGAGTTTCAACAGAGAGACAAAAAGCCATGAATAGTTAATGGTGACAGTGTTCAAGCTCTGATTAGGTAATATGATTTTTTTTTTGGTTTATATTAATGGTTTATATTAATAGCTTCATTTTTTTTTTGAAACTTGATACTCATTTTAAAGCATTAAACTAATTGACAAATACAAATAAAGGAAGAAAAAAAAAGTCGCCTAAATTCCACAGTGGGTTTATATTAATAACTTCATTTTTTTTTTGAAACTTGATACTCATTTTAAAGTATTAAACTAATTGACAAATACAAATAAAGGAAGAAAAAAAAAGTCGCCTAAATTCCACAGTGCTTACCCCCAAATAACCATCTTTTTCAATAGGGAAACATTTTTCCAAAGATTTTCACTTTACTCATGTACTTAAATACTTTTATGTACAAGGGTACATGGTTGGTGGTCAAGTGGGTGTATCCATAGAATTAATTTGATAAAAATCAAGTCATTGTCTACATGCTGTTTTACTTGAGGGACAGTGTCATGTACAGGTTAACATCATGGATTCTGAACCCAGTAATCTCTCTTCAAATCCTGACTGCTTTTCCCTAGCTCTACAGACATAGACAAATTACTCAGAGTGTCTGGGACTCAGTTTTTTTGCCCATCGAAAATAGTGTTTACCTAGTACAGGTTTTTAGGAGGATTAAACAACTTACTAAGTATTGAAAAGAACCTGGCTCATAGCAAGTGCTGTATAATTATTACTTCAATTTAAAAGTAATACTGAATTTAAGTTAAACTGAAGAAAATTTTGAACTTCATGCAATTTCGGTCAATAAGATTTTAATTCCCTAAAGATCTTTCTAATTTTAAGAAAAAGTGTGAAAAACATTAAGAAATTGAAGTCATCAAATTTTTTTCTTTTTCCTTTTTTAAAAATTGATTATACAGGGCCGGCCCGGTGGTGCACTGCTACAGTGCGCCGCTTGGGAAGCGCGGCGGCGCTCCCGCCGAGGGTTCGGATCCCGCATACAGACTGGCCGCTCACTGAGCGAGGAGCGGGAGCAACACCGAGGGTTGCGATCCCGTAGCCGGTCCCGGTCTGGTACAGGTGCAACACTGAGGGTTGCGATCCGTTGCCGGTCACGAAAAGAGACAAAAAGACAAAAAAAAAAAAAATGATTATACATATTCATGGGGTACAAAGCACCACCTGTGCTCAAGATGTGATGATGAGATCAATACTATCAGCAAGTCCATTACCATAAATTGAAGTTATTCCCTGTGTCCCCCACCCACCCTCTCCCTAACTTCCGTCTCCCTCCCCCACCTCCATCCCTGGAAACTCTGGGTATGTTCTCTCCTTCTGGAAGTCCAATAAACCACTGTGATTTTTCTTTCCTTCCTTCTTTCTCTCTTATCTCCCACTTATGAGTGAGAATATGCTGTATTTTTCCCTCTGTGCCTGGCATGTTTCATAATTTTCCCCAGGCTCATCCATGTTGCTGCAATTTGCAGAATTTCATTCTTTTTTATGGCTGAGTAGTATTCTGTAGTGTATACATACCACATTTTCCTTATCCAGTTATCTGATGGTGGACATTTAGGTTGGTTCTGTATCTTGGCTATGGTAAATAGAGCTGTGATGAACGTAGGAGTGCTTGTATCCCTTTGACATGATGATTTCCATTCCTTTGGCCATATACCCACAAGTGGGATTGCTGAATCATAAGGTAGGTCTATCTATAGTTGTTCGAGAAACCTTCATACTGTTTTTCATAGTGGCTGCACTAATTTCCAGACCCCACCAGTAGTGTAAGAGAGTTCCCCTTTCTTCATATCCAGAATTTATTATTCTCCATCTTTTTGATTATTGCCAGGGGTGATATGATGTCTCAGTGTGGTTTTAATTTGCATTACCCTGATGATCAGTGATGTAGAACATTTTTTAAGTACCTGTTGGCCATTCGTATGTCTTCCTTCAAAAAATGTCTATTCAGCTCCTTTGCCCTTTTTTTGCTTGGCTTATTTGGTTTTTTACTGTGTAGTTATTTGAGTTCCTTGTATATTGTGGATATTAATCCCTTGTCAGATATATAGTTTGAAAATATTTTCTCCCATTCTGTAGGTTGTCACTTCACTCTGTTGATTGTTTCCTGTGCTGTGCAGAAGCTTTTTAGTTTGATATAATCCCATTTATTTATTTTTTCTTTTGTTGCTTATGTTTTGGGGCTCTAATTCATAAATCTTTGTCCAGTCCTACTTCCTGAAGTGTTTCCCCTATGTTTTCTTCTAGGAGTTTTATAGTTTGAGGTCTTATACTTAAGTCTTTAATCCATTTTGAGTTGATTTTGTTTTATGGTGAGAGGTGCAGATCTAGTTTCATTCTTCTACATAATGGATGTCCAGTTTTCGCAGCACCATTTATTCAAGAGGCAGTCTTTTTACCAATGTATGTTCTTGTTGTCTTTGTCAAAGATCAGTTGCCTGTCCATCTGTGGATTGATTTCTGGGTCCTCTATTCTGTTCCATTTGTCTAAGTGTCTATTTTTATGCCAGTACCATGCTGTTTTGGTTACTATAACTTTGTGGTATAATTTGAAGTCAAGTAGTGTTATGCCTCCAGCTTTATTTATTTATTTATTTTCCCCTGAGGATTGCTTTGGTTATTCATGGTCTTTTGTTATTCCATATGAATGTTAGGGTTTCTTTTCTTTTTTTTTTTTCTGTGTAGAATGTCATTGGTATTTTGATGGGGATTGTATTGAATCTCTAGATCACTGGATAAATGGAACATTTTTACTGTTGTTTCTTCCAGGAGCATGAAATGTTCTTCCATGTTTTTGTGTCCTTAATTTCTTTCAGTAATAATTTGTAGTTCTCATTATAGGCATCTTTCATCTCGGTTAAATAGATTTCTAGGTATTTTATTTTTTTGGTGACTTTTGTAAATGGACTTACTTTCTTAATTTCTTTTTCTGTTAGTTCATTATTGCAGAATATAAATGCAACTGATTTTTATTTTTATTTTATTTTGTTTTAATTTTATTTTATTTCATCAATATACAATGTGGTTGATTATTGTGGTCCATTACCGAAACATCCGTCCCTCCTCCCTCTCCCCCACCCCCAACAATCTCCTTTCTGTTCGCTTGTCATATCAACTTCAAGGAATTGTAATTGTTGTGTCTTCCTCCCTCCCCACCAGGTTATTTATGTATGTATGTATTTATTTATTTATTTATTTTTAGCTCCCCCAAATAAGGGAGAACATGTGATATTTCTTTTTCTGTGACTGACTTGTTTCACTTAATATAATTCTCTCAAGGTCCATCTATGTTCTTGCAAATGTCAGTATTTAATTCTTTTTTTAGCAGAGTAGTATTCTATTGTATAGATATACCACATTTTCCATATCCACTCATCTGATGATGGACATTTGTACTGGTCCCAACTCATAGCTATTGTAAAGAGTGCTGCAGTGAACATTGGAGAACAGGTATACCTTCAACTTGATGATTTCCATTCCTCTGGGTATATTCCCAGCAGTGGGATAGGTGGGTCGTATGGTAGATCTATCTGCAATTGTTTGAGGAACCTCCATACCATTTTCCATAGAGGCTGCATCATTTTGCAGTCCCACCAACAATGGTGTGGGAGTTCCTTTTTCTCCGCAACTTTGTCAGCATTTATCATTCACAGTCTTTTGGATATTAGCCATCCTAACTGGGGTGAGATGGTATCTCAGTGTGGTTTTGATTTACATTTCCCGAATGCTGAGTGATGTTGAGCATTTTTTCATGTGTCTGTTGGCCGTTCACATATCTTCCTTTGAGAAATGCCTCTTTAACTCTTTTGACCATTTTTTAATTGGGTTACTTGTTTTTTTCTTGTAAAGTTGTTTGAGTTCCTTGTATATTCTGGATATTAATCCTTTGTCAGATGCACAGTTCGCAAATATTTTCTACCATCCA
>NW_007726514.1:575163-582419 GCF_000696425.1 Galeopterus variegatus
ACCCAAAGTTTTACCACCAAGTGATTTCTAACAGTGTATTTTTATTTTGGCTTTTTAAAAAATACACTTTGTTCATATGTCTGTTGGCCATTCATATATTTCCTTTGAGAAATGCATATTTAGCTCTTTTGCCAATTTTTTAATTGGGTTACTTGTTTTTTTCTTGTAAAGTTGTTTGAGTTCCTTGTATATTCTGGATATTACTCCTTTGTCAAATGCATATTTTGCAAATATTTTCTCCCACTCTGTCGGTTGTCTTTTAACTCTGTTAATTGTTTCTTTTGCTGTGCAGAAGCTTTTTAGTTTGATATAATCCCATTTATTTTTCCTTTTTTTGCCCGTGCTTTAGGGGTCGTATTCATGAAGTCTGTGCCCAGTCCTACTTCCTGAAGTGTGTCTCCTATATTTTCTTTAAGAAGTTTTATTTTTTCCGGATGTATATTTAATTCTTTAATCCATTTTGAGTTGATTTTAGTATATGGTGAGAGGTATGGGTCTAGTTTCTTTCTCCTGCATATGGATGTCCAGTTATCCCAGCAACATTTGCTCTAGGGGCAATCTCTTCCCTCGTGTATAGGCTTGGTGACTTTGTAAAAGATCAGATGGCTGTAGGTGTGTGGGTTGATTTCTGGATTCTCTGTTCTCTTCCATTGATCAGTGTGTCTGTTTTTATGCCAGTATCCTGCTGTTTTGGTTATTATAGCTTTGTAGTATAGCTTAAGGTCAGGTAGTGTTATGCCTCCAGCTTTATTTTTTTTGCTCAGAATTGCTTTGGCTATGTGTGGTCTTTTGTTATTCCATATAAGTGTCTGGATCATTTTTTCCATTTCTGAGAAAAATGTCATTGGAATTTTGAGGGGGATTGAAATGCAACTGATTTTTAGATGTTGATTTTGTATCATGCATCATTACTGAAATTATTCATCAGCTCTAAGAGTAGTTTTGGTAGAATCTTTAGGTTTTTCTATATGTTAGATCATGTTTTCTGCAAACAGAGACAGTTTGACTTTGTCTTTTCCACTTTGATTGCCCTTTATTTCTTTCTTTTTTTTAAATTTTTTTGTCTTTTTTCCGTGTCCGGCAACGGATCGCAACCCTCAGTGTTGCCCCCGTACCGGACCGGGACCGGCAACAGGATTGCAACCCTCGGTGTTGCTCCCGCGCCTCGCTCAGCCAGTGAGCAGGAACCGGTCTGTATGTGGGATCCGAACCCTCGGGCGGGAACGCCGCCGCGCTTCCCAAGCGGCGCACTATCCAGTGCACCACCGGGCCGGCCCCGCCCTTTATTTCTTTCTCTTGTCTGATTACAATGGTTACTACTTCCAGAACTGTGTTAAATAGGAGTGGTGATAGTGGACATCCTTGTTTTGTTCCTGTTCTTAAGGGAAAACCTTTCAATTTTTCTGCATTTAGGATGATGTTGGTGGGGGGCTTGTCATTTATGACTTTTATTGTGTTGTGTGGAGGGTTAGAAATCTTGATTCTCATTTGATTTTTTGAATAGGGTTTTTAGGTCATGCATATGGGCTATAAGCCCTCAATTTAGGGGACAAAAGTCCACAGCCAGGGGCAAAAGCCTATATTATCAATTGTAGTCAAGTATATGTTGGTTCTCAGTTGATTTTTAGAATAAGGTTTTTAGGTAATGCATGTATGGTGCAAAAGCCCTCAATTAAAGTACCAAACTCCACAGATACTGTGGCAAAACCCCATCTAATCAATTCTAATCACTGTTTAGGGATGGGATTATGTACTTTGACTATTTAGCATACTGATTTTGTTAAAAAATGTTGAAGGAATTGCAATAGGGAAAAATGTGAAAAACATGTTTGCCGAGAGCAAGCTGTCAGTGGAAACTTTTGAGACAATTATCATAAGAATGTAACTTTTGCTTAAATCATTTCGGAAGAGGCTATATTTTAGGTTAGATAATGATTGCAGCCTTATCAATTTAGCTTTTCACAAATTGTACTTTGGAATATCATCTTGTTAATTTAAATGTTGTTACCATTTTCCATTGTTTAAGCTATACTTAGCAATAGATAACTTTTGTCACATTGCCCTTGTCTTTGTGTCCTTTTGAAATGATGGAATCAACTGATTTTTCTTGTGAAAACTTCCTTGTCTTTACAATAAAAATCAGAAGTTAACTTTGAATGTCTTTACAATAAAAAACAGAAGCTAACTTTGAATTCGGGCTGTACCCAGTTTTTGCCTTTTAACAGAGGACGTGTTGAGGAGCAATCCCTTCAGGCTTCTCTTTGCATTCATGTTGCTTTGAGTAATCTTTTTTTCATCTCCATCACACAGTGAGAAGTGTAACTGTTGAGATAATTTCCTTTTCTGTCTAATTTGCTGAGAGCCTCTATCATGAAGGAATGTTAAATAATGTTAAATGCCTTTTGTGCATCTTGTGAGATAATCATTTGGTTTTTGTCCTTGTTTTCATTAATGTGGTTTATCTGTATTCATCAGAGGTACTGATCTTTAGTTTTTCTTTATTTGTTGTATATTTGTCTGGTTTTGGTATCAAGGTAATGTTTGCCTGATAGAATGAGTTTAGGAGAGTGGCCTCTGTTTAAATGTTTTAGAATAGTTTGAAGAGAATTGGTATTAATTCCTCTTTAAATGTTTGGTAGAACTCGGCAGTAAAGCCATCTGGTCCTAGGCTTTTCTTTGTTCAGGGGCTGCTGATTACTGTTTCAATTACATTGCTTGTTATTGGTCTATTCAGGTTTTCTACTTGTTCTTGATTTAATCTTGATTGTATATGTCTAGAAATTTATACATTTCTTTCAGGTTTTCAAATTTGTTGGTCTTATAGTTGTTTGTAATAGTCTCTAATTATGTTTTGTATTTCTGTGGTATCAGTTGTAATGTTACCTTTTTCATTTCTGATTTTCATAATTTGGTTATGAAATTTTTTTTCTTTGTTAATGTAGCTACTGGTTTGTACATTTTGTTAATCATCTCAAAAAAACAACTTTTTGTTTCATTGATCTTTTGTATCATTTTTGGGGTCTCTGTTTCATTGAATTCCACTCTAGTTTTAATTATTTCTTTCCATCTACTAACTTTGGAATTTTATTGTTGTTTTTCTAGTTCCTTGAGATGTAGCATTATGTTTTAATTCATTGTGGTCTGAAAAGATACTTGAGATAATTTCAGTTTTTTTTAAAGTTATTGAGACTTGATTTGTGGCATAACTCTGGTCTACCTTGGAAAAAGTTCTATATGCTGATGAGAAGAATATTTATTCTATAGTTGCTGGATGAAATGTTCTGTAAATATCTGCCAGGTCCAACTGGTCTAAAGTGTAATTTAAATCCTTTGTTTCTCTGTTGATTTGTTGACTGGATGATCTGTCCAATGATAAGAGAGGGGCATTCAGGTCTCCCAGTACTATTGTATTGGGCTCTATCTCTTTCTTTAGATCTAATAGTGTCTGTTTTATATATTTGGGTGCTTCAGTGTTGGGTGCATATTTATTTATGATTGTTATGTCTTCTAGCTGGATAGATCCCTTTATCATTATATAGTGACCTTCTTTGTCTCTTTTTATGGTTTTTGATTTAAAGTCTATTTTATCTGATATAAGAATAGCTACTACAGCTCATTTTTGGTTTCCTTTTGATTTCCATATGTCTTTTTCCATTTGCGTAGTATGTCTTTTTCTGTCCCTTCAGTATTAGTCTGTGTGCATCTTTACAGGTGAGGTGAGACACTTGTAGACAGCATATAATTGAGTCTGGCCTTATCCATTTATATTTAGTGTTGTTATTGAAAGGTATTGTCTTATTCCTGGGATTTTCTTGCTTTTTGTTTAGATGTTTTAAATATCTTTTGTTCCTTGCTTCCTCTTTTATTATTTATCTTCATTGTTTGTGATTTTTTGGTGTTTAGGATTTTTTTCTTTCTCATTTGCATTTCTGTTTTACCAGTTTGCTTTGTTCTTTCATGTGTATTTGTGGTAGTGATTATTGTGTTTTGGAATCCAGATGCAGGACTCCCTTAAGAATTCCTTGCAGGGCTGGTTGTGTAGTGGTGAATTCCTGTAATTTCTGTTTGTCTGGAAAATATGCTATTTCTTCCTCATTTCTGAAGGATAGCCTTGCTGGGTATAGTAGTCTTGGATGGTAGTTTGTTTCTTTTAGTATTTCAAACATGTCATTCCATTTTCTTCTCACCTGTAGGGTTTCAGTTGAGGATGCTGCTGTTAATCTGATGGGGGCTCCTTTACAAGTGACTTGAGGCTTTTCTCTTGTTGCTTTTAGGATTCTCTCTTTGTCTTTGAGCTTTGCCAGTTTGACTATAATGTGTCTTGGAGAGGATCTTTTTGGATTCAATCTATTTGGGGATTTGAACTTCCTGGATCTGAAGATCTGTGTCTCTCCCTATATCTGGGAAGTTTTCTGTTATTATTTTGTTGAATAGATTTTCAATGCCTTTACCTTTCTCTTTTCCTTCTGGAACACCCATGGTTTGGCTGTTTCTGTGTTTAAGGTTGTTAGTTCTCTTAGACTTTCTTCATTTTTAAGAATCCTTTTTTCCTTTTTTTTTTTTTTTTTTCTTTTTTGTCTGCCTGGAATATTTTTTAAAGATCATCTTTGAGTTTGGAAATTCTTTTTTCTGCTTTCTCCAATCTGCTGCTTAGGCTCTTGGTTGTGTTTTTTTATTTCATTGAACACATTTTTCAGTTCCATGAGTTTTGCCACATTCTTTTTAAGGTAGTAATTTGTTCATAAATTTCCCCCTTCATATCCTGGATATTTTTTCTCTTTTCCTTATATTGTCTAACTGAGTCCTGTCTTATCTTTTTGCGTTTTCTTAAGATAGTTACTCAGAATTTCTTTCAGTCATTTCAAGGATTTTCTGTTCTTTTGGGTCTGGTACTTGAGAGTTACTAAATTTCTTTGGCAGTGTCATATTTTTTGTTTGTTTGTTTGTTTTTGTTTTTTCCATTTTTCTAGTATGTCTACATTGATGTCCGGTCATCTGGTAGATCAGTTGTTCCTTGTATTACTCTGGAGTAGACTTTGAGGAGAAAGACTTCTTCCTCTTTTTCTAGGCCAGTCAATTTACTCCCTTTGTGTCAGTGAAGTCAAATATGTAGTGGGCCACCTGCATGGTGATCATGGATGTTACTGTGGCATTGAGCCATCTTTTCATTGGTGGTGGCTGTTGTGGACCACCTCTGCAGAAGCTATGCAAGGTCTCTCTGGTGGTGCAGGGCAGCACAGGCAGCTGGCTGTGTTTTCTGCCTGCCTGGGGCCTCCCCATTGGCAGCAGTGTAGGTATCCTCCATCAAATGTTTTTCATGTAATGTTTCAATTATACAGTATCATTTGACTCTCAGGTATGAAATAAAGAAATAAGCACTTTCAGACTCTTTTCTTTCTCTTTATTAATTTTACTTCAAAAATATTTGCAAGAATTGTATTAATTTCTGTAGCCATGTTATTTTCTATAACTAAAATGCCCTCCATTGTTTAATCTTAATTTTATATTTAAAAGGATTGAATAATTATTATTGGAACTTTTATTACAGATGGCATTTTTATGCCTGAGGACTTTATTTTTCAGAATCCCTAGGTGACTGAACTTCACTTTCAAATTGTTTAGAATATTAGAACATTTCATTTTTAGGGCCGGCCCGGTGGCGCACTGCTGTAGTGCGCCGCTTGGGAAGCGCGGTGGCGCTCCCGCCGAGGGTTCGGATCCCACATACAGACCGGTTCCCGCTCACTGGCTGAGCGAGGCGCGGGGGCAACACGGAGGGTTGCAATCCCGTTGCCGGTCCCGGTCCGGTACGGGGGCGACACTGAGGGTTGCGATCCGTTGCCGGACATGGAAAAAGACAAAAAAAAGGAAAAAAAAAAAAAAAAGAAAATTTCATTTTTAAATAGAAGGTGAAGAACTCATAAATACTTATTCTCTGATTTAACATGCTCCAGACTGGCTGTGTGTTATGCTTGTATTCAGATTGATTATGAATAAATTCTTTGGTCAAGTGTTCTTTTGTTCCAAACATTATAAAAATGTTATTCTCTTGACTTCTAACATTGAGTTTGACTGAAAAGTAATCTTAAATTCAATCAGATTTTTTTTCCCTCTTGTACGTAGGTTGTTTTTTCTGCTGTATACCCGAAAGATTCTTTCATTATTTTTGAAATAGAAGAACTTATTCAGGATGGTTGGATTCTTCATTCTTTAATAACATTTTTGGGATTGTAGCACACATCTCAAAGGACTATATTCTTCCTTCATTTTGTGGGAATTTCAGATCTGTGAATTCTATTCTGTTTTTTAGGAATTTTATTTTAGAGAATCTAGTTATCCTTACATAGGACACTTCTGTCCTTATCTGTTATCTGTTTAATAATTTTTCTCCACATTCACTGTGATGAGCTCAAACCTTTCGTTTGTGTTAGTAATTCCAGTTGCCATTGTTCCCTTTCTTGTTCTTTCTAGTCAGTTTGTTTAATTTTTATTTCTTAACATTTTTGGTTCTCAACTTCTTTCCGTACATTTTCTATTATCCTTTTCACTTCATTCTACTGTTTTAGCATCTTCTCTTTGAACTTTGTATTATTAAATATATGTTCTTTTAAAATGCCAACCTCTGTTTGGAATTTTCTTCTTTCCCTCTGTCTTAGGCCATTTGTGCCTCTATAACAGAATACTTTAGACTGGGTAATTTATAATGAATAGAGATTTATTGGCTCACAGGTCTGGAGGCTGGGAAGTTCAATGTCAAAGTGCCAGCATATGGTGAGGGCCTTCTTGCTGCAGCATCTCATGGTGGATGGCAGAAGGGCAAAAAGAGGGCTTAGTTCACCTTTTTATAATGGCATTAATCCCACCAATGAGGGTGAAGCCCTAATGGTATAATTGTCTCTCAACGGTACCAACTTTTGATACTATTATAATGGTAATTAAATTTGACTTGAGTTTTGTAGGGAACACATATTCAAATCATAGAACCGTGGTTTATGTTTCCTTTTTTTATTTGTCTTGTTTCCTTCACATTCTGTGTTTTGTGTTGTATTTTTGGTGTATTTGTAGTTGCGAGAAGAATCATTTCTTCTCGCTCATGCTTAAAATGGTCAATTCTGTCAAAAACTTTTCTGTTTGTTTTTTTTGCCTTTTTAATTTGTACTTACTTCTGGGGTACAACGTGTTGTTTCAGTACATGCATATACTGTACATTGATTCACTTCAGATAGAGAGCATAGCTTTGTACCCATTAATCCACC
>NW_007726514.1:583011-602149 GCF_000696425.1 Galeopterus variegatus
TTAATAGCCATTTTAACTTGAGTAAGGTGATATCTCATTATGGCTTTAATTTTCATTTTCTTGATGACTAATGATTTTGAGTGTTTTTTCATGTGTGTTTTGGCCATTGGTCTTTTGAGAAATATCTGTTTAATTCCTTTGCCTATTCTTTAACTGGGTTATTTCATTTTTTGCTATTGAGTTGTTTGAGTTCCTTATATATTTTGGATACTAGCCCCTTGTCTGATGTGTAGTTTGCAAATACTTTCTCCCAATCTGTAGGTTGTCTCTTCACTTTGTTGATTGTGTCCTTTGCCATGGAGGTTTTTAGTTTGATGTGGTACCTTTGGATATCTTTGCTTTAGTTGCCTTTGCCTTTGCAGTTTTGTTCAGAAAAGTGCTGCCCACCCCCATTTCATGTAGTGTTTCCCCTATGTGATGTGGTACCTTTGGATATCTTTGCTTTAGTTGCCTTTGCCTTTGCAGTTTTGTTCAGAAAGGTGCTGCCCACCCCCATTTCATGTAGTGTTTCCCCTATGTTTTCTTGTAGTAGTTTCATAATTTGGGGTCTTAAATTTAGGTCTTTAATACATTGTGAGTTGATTTTTGTATATCGTGAGAGATGGTGATCTGGTTTTAGTCTTTTACGTATGGATACTCAGTTTTCCCAACACCATTTAGTGAAGAGACTATCCTTTTGCCATTGAATACTTTTTATACCTTTATCAAAAATCAGTTGGCTGGAAATACATGGCTTTATTTCTGGGTTCTCTTTTCTGTTCCATTGGTCTGTGTGTCTGTTTTTTAGCTAGTACCATGCTGTTTTGGTTACTGTAGCTTTGAGTTATATTTTGAAGTCAGGTGGTGTGATGCCTCCAACTTTCTTCTCTTTGCTCAGTATTGCTTTGGCCATTCAGATTGTTTTTGTGGTTCCATATGAATTTTAGGATTGTTTTCTATTTCTATGAAAAATGTCATTGGTATTTTGATAGAGATTGCATTGAATCTGTAGATTGATTTTATAGTATGATCATTTTCACAATATTAATTCTTTTTAACCCACAAACATGGAATGACTTTCAGTTTCTTTGTGTCCTCTTCAGTTTTTTTCCATCAGTGTTTTATAGAGATCTTGCAGAGATCTTTCACTCCTTGGTCAAATTAATTCCTAAGTATTTCAGATTTTGGTAGCTATTGTAAATAGGAGTGCTGTCTTGATTTCTTCTTCATTTTGCTCATTACTGGTGTGTAGAAATGCTATTGATTTTTGTATGTTGATTTTGTAAACTGCAACTTTATTGAATCTGTTTATCATTTCTAAGAGTTTTTTGGTGGAGCTTTTAGGTTTTTCTATATGAATATAAGATCATGTTGTCTTCAAACAGGGATAATTTGACTTTGTCTTTTCCAATTTGAATGCCCTTTATTTTTTTCACTTGACTAATTGTTCTGCTAGGACATCCACTACTGTGTTGAATAAGAGTGGAGAGAGTGGGCATCCTTGTCCTGTCATATTGCCTCTAGCTGTGGGTGTCTTAGTGTCCTAATCTGAAGGAGAAGTTTGTGACAGCGTTGGGAGAATAGGTTGTTAACATCTTCAGTGGCAAGGGCTTTGGGGTCCCTCCTATTCTCTTCTAACAATGGGGCAAGTTCATTAAGATGATTCCTCTTGGTATTGGGTCTGCCCATACCTACAAGCAGCTGCAGTGTCCTGGGTTCCAAGTTCAGGTGGTTAAAGCAGCTGTGGATCCAGGATCCTGGGCTCAGTGTTTCGCAAATCTATTGTGGCACCTAGGTCTTGGGGTACAAGTTCATTCCCTGCTGCAAGGTTAGCTGTCGATTGCCCACAGTGCCAGGGTCTTTGGCTGTTAAGCCTCCTTGGGAGTTTGGGCTCTGTTAACTGAGTTATAGCTGTGACTCTGACTCTGGGGGCTGAGCACAGCACTGGCCCAATTCTGGGAGAGAAGTGTTGCTATGAAGATTTAGGCCCTAGGGTAGAGTACAGCTGCAATTTCGGAACCGGAACAAATGGGGCTCAATTGTCATTTGATTCCCAGAGGGTGAGGCACCTTGTAGTAGTGCCTCTAGCCCCTGAAGTGGTGGGAATTGGCAATACCTCAGTCTCTAGGTGAATGGTCCAGCTCCAGGGAAGCAGAGCACTAGAGTTGCTTGGCCCCTAGGGCAGGGTGTCACAGCTCAGCCAATGTTTTCCTGGGATGGTAGGTACTAATGTCAGCTCAGCCCGGGTATGCACAGCTGCTCAGCTTGGCCACACAGCTTCTTGGCCAAGCAGCTTCTTAGCCAAAATAGCAATTTCCCAGGGGATGATATTCAGCCCGGGTATGCACAGCTGCTCAGCTTGGCCACACAGCTTCTTGGCCAAGCAGCTTCTTGACCAAGCAGCTTCTTAGCCAAAATAGCAATTTCCCAGGGGATGATATACCTCTTCAGCTCAGTCATGGGTGTTAGGGCAAAGCCAGACCCAGCTAACGATTCCCCAAGAGGGAGTGTGGAGCTTTGCACCTTCAGTTCAATCCTGAGGGAGGGATGGGTGGAGCCTTTCTACCAATGCCTAGGCCCTCAGGGCAGGGTATAACAGCTGCTTTCAAGTAGGCTTGGAGAAGTCATTTCAGTGATGGCCTTGTTTCTGGGATAAAAGATTATCCTTCACCTCCAGGGTAAGACACCCTCTAGCAGCAATTCCACTTTCAAAATGGCACAGTAGTCATGTGAGCCACAGAAGGCAGGGCACAGTGTTTGCTCCTCTTGGGGAGCACAACTGTGTGGACCCCATGTAGCTCCCTTAGCTGGGCTTAGTGCCTGCCATAACTACCAGGGTCCCCAGTGATGAGGATGGTAAGCATCCAAGGTGTTTGTGGGCTGCTGTGGTCCTCTTGCTTACCTTTAGCAGGGAGAAGTTCTTCTTGGTTCTTTGATGCTCCTAGCTGGGAGATGGGGTGGTGCAAGCCCAGTGTTTTCTTCCATTCTCTATGCTCTGAGTTTCTGTGCTCACTAGCATTTCTGTTCCTCCTTTGATGTACTACAGTGCTCTCCTTTAGTTTTTTGCCCCAATATAGTTGTTTAGTCATTGTTTTGTCTGCCTTGTGGGAGAGACGAGTGGTAGAATCTTCTAGTTGGCCATCTTTCTCCTCAAGAACTTCTCTTTGTCCCAGTATGGTATAGATGAATTTTCCTTGATAAACATTTCATGTAGAGACCTACATGCTTTCTCTGAGCTGCAGTTTCTAATTAAGTTATTGTTGTCTTGCTATCTTTCTGTATAACCCATGGCAATGAGATGAGGATGAAGTTGAGAAGACCTCCCTTGGGCTATATCCCCCTTTTGTTAGAGGTTCTGTTCTCTATTTAGGGGATTATGTTTGGTGTCATGCATCTAGGATTTATGCTTCTGATCTTCTGTATGTCCTGACTCCATGGGATATTACTTTTGGGCTTTTATTTGTTTCACCATTGTTATTAAACATGGCCAGTTCTGATGATTCTTGCTTTCTCTGTATAGATTTTTCAGTAACGCAGGCTTCTATTCAGGAAGAATTGCCTTTACTTTTCTCTGGGCTATTTATTCAACTATTCTCAGGTTATTTCCAAGCTGTGTGGTATTAGTGAAAAATTCTCAGGACTTCGTTAGCCCACTGTTTTTTCCTAATACGTATTTTCCGTGAACCTGGCCAAAATCTTCATCTCTTCACCCTCCACCCCCTCTCTACTTTTACTACACGATGCTCTATTTACTTTACTGTTTGGTTAATTTTTATTATCTGTTCATGTAGTTATATGATGGGATAAATAAGTTTCTGCATTCAGGCTTCGCTGACATCTTTACTTGGACTTCCAATTTTTTCAAGTACATTTTTTATTTTAGAATAGTTTTAGGTTTCCAGAAAAGTTGTAAAGATAGTATAGAGACTTCCAGTCTAACCCTTACCCAGTTTCCCTAATTGTCAATATCTTACATTAATATGTTACATTTGTCACAAGAGAGAATTCAGCATTGTAATGTAACTATTAACTAAACTCCACACTTCATTCAGATTTTACTAGTTTTACCCTAATGTCCTTTTAAATGTTCCAAGATCCTATCTAGTATTCCATATTATATTTAGTTTTTTATGTCTCCTTAGCCTACGCTGGTCTGTGACATTTACTCATGATGTCCTTGTTTTTTGATGACCTAGATAATTTTTTTTTTTTTCCTTTTTGTCTTTTTTCGTGACCGGCAACAGATCGCAACCCTCAGTGTCACGCCCGTACCGGACCGGGACCGGCAACGGGATCGCAACCCTCGGTGCTGCGCCCGCCCCTCGCTCAGCCAGTGAGCGGCCGGTCTGTATGTGGGATCCGAACCCTCGGACGGGAGCGCCGCCGCGCTTCCCGAGCGGCGCACTATCCAGTGCGCCACCGGGCCGGCCCCAATGATGTCCTTGTTTTTTGATGACCTAGATAACTTTTTTTTTTTTCCTTTTCGTCTTTTTTCGTGACCGGCAACAAATCGCAACCCTCAGTGTCACGCCCGTACCGGACCGGGACCGGCAACGGGATCGCAACCCTCGGTGCTGCGCCCGCCCCTCGCTCAGCCAGTGAGCGGCCGGTCTGTATGTGGGATCCGAACCCTTGGCAGGAGCGCCGCTGCGCTCCCAAGCGGCACACTGTAGCAGTGCGCCACTGGGCCGGCCCCGACCTAGATAATTTTGAGGCATTCTCGTCAGGTATTTTAAAGAATGTCTCTCAATTTGGGTTTTTCGAAGTTTTTCTCATGGTTAGACTGTGGTTATGAGTTTTGGGGTGGAAGACCACAGAAGTGAGTGCCATTCTATTACGTCATTTCAAGGTTATATTCTTTTTTTTTTTTTTTTTCCTTTTTGTCTTTTTTCGTGTCTGGCAACGGATCGCAATCCTCAGTGTCGCGCCTGTACCGGACCGGGACCGGCAACGGGATCGCAACCCTCGGTGTTGCGCCCGCACCTCGCTCAGCCAGTGAGCAGGAACCGGTCTGTATGTGGGATCCGAACCCTCGGTGGGAGCGCTGCCGCACTCCCAAGCAGCGCACTGTAGCAGTGCGCCACCGGGCCGGCCCTCAAGGTTATATTCTATCAGCATGACTTACCACCAAGCCAGTGAGCAGGAACCGGTCTGTATGTGGGATCTGAACCCTCGGTGGGAGCGCTGCCGCACCCCCAAGCAGCGCACTGTAGCAGTGCACCACCGGGCCGGCCCTCAAGGTTATATTCTATCAGCATGACTTACCACAAAGATGTTAATCTTGATCACTTGGCCAAAGTAGGATTTGCTGAGTTTCTCTATTATAAAGTTACTTACCTCCATTCCCTTTTTCATACTCTACTCTTTGGAAGAAAATCTCTAAGTGCAGCCCATACTCAAGAATGAAGGTGGGGGTTGTTGAGCTCCTGCCAGGGAAAATATCTACATAAATTGTTTGTGGTTCTTTAGTACAGGAGATTTATCTTGTCTCCCTGTTTATTTATTTTTTCAGTTATTTTTATGTCAGTATGGACTTATGCATATTCATTTAATATTTTGGATTGTAACCTAAAACTATATAACATTTTATTGCTTGGACTGTTTCAGCTTTGGCTACTGGAAGCTCTTTGAGCTTAGCTCCTATATGTCTTTGCCATGTCCCCATCCTTTTGATTTTTGAACATTTTCTTAATTTCTAGCACTAGAAAATTCCCCAAGGTTATCTTGTAGAGGGGTATGCACCACACCTAGAAGCTGCCATTCCTCCAATGAGCTCTAGTTCCTTTCATTGGAAAATGGTACAAGAAACTAAGATCTGGGTGCTGGGTATGCCCATTGTTACTGGAGTATGATTACTTCTAGGCTGTCTCAGCAGACAGAGTAGGAAATATATGTATGTATTCTAACTGATGTATATACACATATCTCTAATTATTTGCATGCCTACCCATCTATGTCTATATTAAGCTAAACATGAGTTAAAGTACTGATGTCTTTAATTCTAATCCATTACCTCTTACTCATCTGGAATTTGCCCCTCCAAACATTGAGAAACCTGGCCCCCACCAGCCATCATCCATTTTCTTATTTCTTCAACTCCACTGTACGTTATAACTCTTTCAGAATCATTAACCCATACTGCCATGAGAAACAACTTTACAAATGAGAGTATATTATGTATAGTTCCTTTAGTCTGTAGTCTTAAAGTTAGTTTTCAAGACACCATTTTCCAAGTTACTTAGATTGGCCCTTCCCCCGTCCACACCTCTTTAACTGGGGTTATGCCATATTCTTGTAATGTAATTAGGCTCTTTTATCATAGTCTGTATTCCATCCTAGGATCCTTTGACCTCCTGGTTGATTTTTAAAATTTGCATACATTAAGAGTCATCCTGTGCTGTAAAGTTCTGTGGGTTTTGACCAACACGTAGTGTCATGTATCCAATTAGTTCTACCACTTAAAAAAATCCCATTGCTTTCTCTAGTCAAATACTCATAACTTCCCAAACCCCTGGCAACCACTGACCTATTTTCTGCCCCTAATAGTTTTTCCTTTTCTGGAATGTCATATGAATGGAATCATACAACATATAGCCTTTTCAAACTGGTTTCTTTTACTTAGTAAAATACATCTATGTTGATGCGTGAATTAATACCTTGTTCTTTTTTCTTATTGAATAGTATTTCATTGTATACATGTACTACAATTTGTTTATCCATTCACATATATAAAGGATATCTTGCTTGCTTCCAGTTTGTGCTATTTTGAATAAAGTTGCTATAAACATATTTGTACAGGTTTTTGTCTGGACATATGTTTTCAGATCAGTTGAGTAAATCTAGTAGCACAATTGCTAGGTCATATGTTAAACCTATATTAACTTTATAAAAAACTGCCAAACTCTCTGAGAGGCTGTATCATTTTGGTTTCCCACCAGCAACGAAGCAATTTTCCTGTTACTCTGCATCCTTGCCAGCATTTGGGAATGTTGTTTTTATTTTGTTTCTTATTTTCAATGTTAGCCATTCTAATAGGTGTGTAGTGGTATCTCAATATTTTAATTTGGATTGCCCCGATGACAAATTATGTTGAGCATCTTTTTTGTTTCTTTGCTATCTATATATCTTCTTTGGTAAAGTATCTGTTCAAATATTTGATACAGTTTTTAATATTGGAATTTTTTTTTCCTTATTGTTTAAAAGAGTTATTTATATTTTGGATGTAAGTCCTTTACCAGATATGTGGTTTGAAAATATTTTCAAATCCCTGTGTTGTTTTTTAGGGTCTCTTAACAGTATGTTTGGCAAAATATAGTTTTATATTTAAAAAAAATCCAACTTACCATTTTGTTTTTCTTCTATGGATTGTGCTTTTGATATTGTATCTAAAACTCGTTGCCATATGAAAGGTCACATAGATTTTCTTCTGTGTTTCCTTCCAGAGGTTATAAGTTTTGTGTTTTGTAGTTAGGTCCATGATCCATTTTGAGTTAATTTTTGTAGAAAGTGTGAGGTACATGTGGAGGTTCTTTTTTTTTTTTTTTCCTTTGGCATATAGACATTCTTTTATTCCACTACCATTTGTTGAAATGGCTATCATTTCTCCATTAAATTTCCTCTACACCTTTGTCAAAAATAAATTAACTATATGGGGTCAATTTCTGGACTTTCTATCCTGTTTCAATCCGTATGTCAGTCCCTTTGCCAGTATCACACAATCTTGATTACTGAAGCTTTATAATAAGTCTTGAAATCGGGTGACATCAGTCCTTCACTCCTTTGTTACGGAATTGTTTTGGCTATTCTAGTACTTTTTCCTTTCCATGTACATTTTAGAATCAGTTTGTTTTAATCTACCTAGATGCTTACTAGAACCAAAAGTTTTTATACATACTTTCCAAAGTAGATGACTTAAAAAAAAAATTCAGTAACGCAGCCATTAAAACTTTAGAACTCTTCTTTGGAGATTTGAAAATACAGCAGCTGATGTTGAATTTATCAGCTGCTGAGCAGTACTGTATTATATGTACATGTAATTTATGTCCATACATTGTATTACCTAGATCAATCACCAATTTTATGCATGACATTTGCTTTTAAATATATTTTGCTGCTTTTAAAAAAATCAAATTTAACCCCAAAAGATAACAAATCAGTTTTTCATTTAGTGTAACAACTCTTCTGAAATTATATGTACATGTAATTTATGTCCATACATTGTATTACCTAGATCAATCACCAATTTTATTCATGACATTTGCTTTTAAATATATTTTGCTGCTTTAAAAAAAATCAAATTTAACCCCAAAAGATAACAAATCAGTTTTTCATTTAGTGTAACAACTCTTCTGAGGTAGGTGGTATTAGTGCTTTATAGATGAAAAAGGTTGGAGAGCTTGACTACTGGGCCAAAGACTCATAATCAATCAATTGTAAGTTGTCGGAATTGTCTACCTCAGATTTACACATGCAAGTCAAACTTAGCATATCCAAAATGAAATATTTCATTCTTAAAACCTGATTCCCCTCCTTAATCCCCTATCGTGATCAGTAGCATAACCGTCTGTCCACAAATCTAAGCCAAGAGTTCTTACTCAGAACCCCTATTACATTGGTCTCTTAGTTTTGTTCATTCTCTCTCTTTAACTGATATATCTAAATTGAGACTTTCCTTCTTCCTAATGTTTTTACTGTTCATTGTGCATCTGCTTTAATTCGTAAATATATTTGTTATTTTTTTATTACAGTAAACTGAAATTAGTGTTCCTTGAGGCAGAGTCTTTTTCAGTTTGTCTTGTGTATTATTCATATTAAGGCAGGAATGGGAATGAGAGAAAAGGAAAAGACACAATTCCAAGTCTTTTAATTAGTTGATCCATTCACTAAATATTTATTGAACATATACTATGTGTCAAGTACAGTGCTAGTTGCTCAGGACACAGCATTATGGTCTCAAATTTAGGAACATTAAGTAAATAATTACGAAGATATTTAAAACAGTGTTAATTGATCTGAAAAATTTTTGTTTCCTAGAAAGAGTTTATAAGAGGGGCTCCTACTGCATCATAGTTGAGGGGTGCAGGAGCGGGTGTGTGGGTGAGGAAAGGCCGTACAATCCAAGCAAGAACAGTAACCACAAAGAAAATAGGATGTCAGCATAATTTCAAATGGTGCAGCATAGTTTCAAAGGTTCCTTTCTCCTTAGCTGAGGTTCTAAACCCTCAAGAGTGTGTTTTAGACTAAATCCTTAATGAGATAGAACCAATTCATAACTAAGTTTTGCTTTACTGAGAGGCATATTTGGAGGCATTCTATAGGATGAAATGATATAAATGATTTCACATCTCTTTTCTTTTAACTTTCTGTTTCTTGCTTTCTATGATCTTCAGATTTCTTCTGCCTTCTTTTTTTCTCTCACCTCCTTTGTCAGTTTCAATCTATTTCGTGTCTCTGTTTTAGTGTCTCTCCTGTCTTATTCTGCCACTTCTCTGCTTTCTCTTACACCTTGAATCTTCAATGCTTTTTTTGTTTTTTTGGCTTTTATCCAAAACTGGAAAAAAAGTGAAAAAGATTCAAGTTAAAATAACTTACATACACATACTAATGCACAAATGTTTGCATATGTATATTCTAACTTTTGAGATCATATCTTTTTTTAGTCTCTTTGTTATAATTAATATTTTTTAACATATTAAGTGTGGTGCTGTCTCAAAAATGAGAATTAGAAAATAAAAGCGAACAGTTTAGAATTTTTTGATTAGCTGATCACTAGTTCTTTTTTATTATTTGAGGTCAACATTTTGCTTCTTACCATTGAACACGGTGAATGACTGTAGTTTCTTTCAGAAAAGAAAAGGTTGGAATTGACTGATTTAGGGATAAATCAAGAAATGTGACATTTCATGCATGGGTCTTTTCATTTAGAGCCCAAGATTGTCAGTCAGAATTTGCATGGTATAGGAAATCAATTGAAACTTTGAGCCCATGGACATTTACTTCAGCAAAATTCTTACTAATTATCATGACTACGTCACGTTAGACTGTTGTAGGCATAATTTAGAGTTTACAAAAGGTTGAGATTCTTTTGTCTAATTGTAAACCTCATACTAATGAGATATAATTTATTATCAGTTATATTTCATATAACATCAATTATTATTTTAAGTCTTTATTTAAATCAGTAAAGTGTTATGTGTTGTACATGCACTTAAGTAAACTTAAGTGATACAGTAAGTGATGTACTTATTGTAGGTCTGAATTTAATTTTCTGAAAATCACTTTTGTTGATTCTTTAAGTATATATTGAATGGTCTGGCTCAGAAAATTATGTCAAACATACTGAATTGGCACTTGGTGAATTAATATCAAAGATCTGGTCTCATTTTCCAGTACTCTGTATCAGGGATTGTCAAATTAAGAACCTATGGTGCAAATCCAGCCTCCACCTGTTTCTGTAAATAAAGTTTTATTGGAACACAACCTGTTTATTTACATATTGTATATGGATGCTTTTGCCCTAGAAAGGCAGAGTTTAGTAGCTATGGCAGAGAACATATGGCAAAGCCTAAAATATTTACTATATGGTTTTTTACAGAAGAAGTTTGCTAATCCCTGCTCTATATGATGTAATTGATCTTTTGATATCTGTGACAAATAATACTTCTAAAGAAATACAAATAGAGAAATATAAGTATCAGCTTTTCTCTTTCCAGATTCATGTTTGTCGTGAAAGTTATTGTATATGTCTATACAAATTTACCAATCTCAGATAAACCATTTTTCCATTTTGATCACAGTTATATTTTTCTCTTGTTGGCCATTTATCACTATATGTATATCAGTTATAAAGAATTATAATAAAGCAAGACTGAGATCCAAATGCTGAGTAGTTGACTTGGCTCACTCATATCCTGCATGTCAAACCTAGCAAACTGGCCTCACCAAAAACATAGCTTAAATTCATTTATCAGCAAAATGACAAATCACTGTGTATTATGTACTTTTAGGGACAATTACACAAATTATCTAAAGTCTGAATGTAAAATTCATGTGTCAAGGATCTAGTATAGTCCTTGATAAGAAAATTTGATTTTTAATTTTAATCGTTAGCCGGCAATTTTGATATTATACTAAATACAATTATCTTAACTCTTTCCTGTTGAAAGGTGTTGATTTAAAACATTGGAACTCTTCATCTTCTGCTCCTTAAAGTAATAATTCTTCACATTGCAATGCCTGAAGACAACTTACAAGTATTAAATAGAATTTTTTTTTTTTTTGCCTTTTTCTGCCTTTTTCGTGACCAGTAAGGGGCCGGCGTGGTGTCGCCCACACCAGTGAGTGCACTGGCCACTCCCACATAGGATCTGAACCCACGGTGGGAGCGTCGCTGCGCTCCCAGCGCCGCACTCTCCCGAGTGCGCTACGGGCTCAGCCCTTAAATAGAAATTTTATATACTTTTTGTTGTGCTGATTATTTGGAAATATACACATTAAGTAACCTACTTACTCTATTATTTTCTTTCTGGTCATATATAATTCTTGGAAAGTAAAAATGGAGATTTATAACCTTGATAACTAAATTTCTTTTTTTTTGCAAATGTTCCCAGAAGTCTACCAATCTAAATGCTTAATTATCATGTAACTGCTTGCATTTCAAATTATCATAAATTGTGAAATTTATAAACATGTAAATTGGATTTTATTGGGAAATTGCCATAATAAGCTTTTAGTCTAATTTCATCTAAAAAGTATGAAATTAAGATAGATATTACTCACCACATATGGTTTCCTTAAAAATCATATTTAGCCAACCAATAACTGATGGATAAATGCTACTGGTATTCTTTAAATACTTTCATTGTGACCTTAAATAAGTAGAATTTCTTTTTCTTATACTTTTCTGATATTTTTCAATTGAGTATAAAAGAAGTGGTTATCGTCACAGTTCTCATAGAACACACCTTTGTTAATCAGCATCTTTGAAAACTGTTGATTAATTTTGGAAAAAAAGATAAAAGATGAGAGTAGTTGCCCTTCTTGAAATATGAATCCAAGCGGACATTAGTAATTTGAGATGCATTGTTACATATAATTCAAAACTACTATGTCTTCCTCTTAACTTATACTACTTATTTGTAGAATTTGCTTTTTGATATGTATTTATATACTTTTTCTGTTAAAATTCTATGTTCTAAAGTTACTACTTTCTCCATGAGTGTAGCAATTTCATCCAATTGTGGAGTTTGGAATAATTTTGTAACATATTTATTGAGTGTCTTCTATTATCATTTCCTAGTATCCTTTTTTGTAGTAAATATTAAATTAGAGAAACACAGAAATGGGGGGGGCGACTTGAGAAAACAGGAACTTGGATATATAAACTTTTTGATACAATTATAAAATAATTGAGATTGTTTCTAGAATCTGTATTATTTCACTAATACCCAATACAGATTTTCTTTTAATTTACCCAATTTAATGATTGCCTAATTATATTGTTGACATTCTTTAAGACATGTTGCTTAGAACTTCTTTCTTTATCTTTACTACATTTTATTCAATTCATCAACATCAGCAAACATTTCAGTAGACACTGTGACTCTTATAAGACAAAATGCATTTATGAGGGGAACCAATTTACTTTGTCTTTAAATTGAATAAAAAATTGAATAATTCTATATTATGAAAAAGAGAAAATAACATTAGTCATCTAAAAGTGTGGTCCAATTTTGGCCAAACTTTCTATATAGTATAGTGTTTTATCAAATAAGTAGCAGCAAGAGATTTTCATGTCAAATTTAGTGTAATTATTTGTCATTGCTTTGGAGTAAGTATAGTTAAATTTGTAATAAAAATTCTTGCCTTTTTAAATTTGTGATGGCATCCAAAAAAAAAAAAAAAAGAGGAAATACAGTTTCTGATAAGAATTGAAAGTCCAGGAATAAATATAATGATGAGAATGAGTGCTTCTATCACTGGGGAACTTTCTTCATCTAAGCACATATGAACAATTGATCCTTGTAGTCATATATAGCAGTAAACATTAATAACTTAACAGTCTGAAGTCAGTGCAGAAGATATGGAGCATTATTGAAAGATGGAGTCGAGCAGGTGGCACTTTAATATGTTCAGTGTCATGGTTGACTCTAAAGACTAGTCGAATGAAATTACTTGAGGTTCTAAAGATTTAAAAAGCGAACTCATTTTGCTGCACTAAGGAAATGCTACTGATCAGGCTTTCTGTGTCCCTTTTTTCTAGGCTAGAAAATATTAACCCTGAAGAAAATGACATGGTAAGCCATTCTCTGAGGAGATATCTTGATGTCAGTCTTATATCTTAGAGGCTTAAGTTCAATTGAGTGGGTTTCAAGAACTAAGATGTGGGAAAAAGAAGAATTGACACACTAATAATGTACATCTTTGCTGCAATATGAAAATTCAATAACTTCACTCAGTCAATTTACAATTCACATGTGCCTATTAATTAAAACCCTATATTAAATAAAATATATTAAAACTTCATGTCTGACTAACATATAATGGTGTTGGTAGACATTACAGGAATTACTGAACAGAATAAACAATGCAGACACAGGGATAGCTATTCAGAAGAATGGAGCTATAATTGTGGATAGAATCTACAAGACCAAGGAATGTAAAAAAAGAATAACTGCAGAAGAAATGAATTCAGTGATAGAAGAACGGGATGCTGCTTTGTCTCAGGTAACTATGCATGTATCTGTAAAAACATATACATACCATTTCCCCCTATTTTATTTTTACTATGAAATAGTGACTTTTGCCCCCAAATTCTTAATTTACATTAGTTTTTAGCATATAATAAATACCAAAATGATTAGATATATTAAAATAATTTTGTATTTTGTTATTCTACTGTCCAAAATATGCATACTCATTTCTCTATAAAATTTAATGTAAATTTCTTAAAATAAATTTAGTTATATTCTTTAATCATTTTTATATGAGACTTCTTGAGTTGCAGTTTTATGAGGGCTGAGACTATGTCTTTATTATTGTTTTATTACCAATGCAGTATCTTTTAGTAAATGTTAATAAATAGATCAAATTATTAGTGTGTTTTTTTCTGATCATTATTTACACCTTTCTGCTCTTACTAAAACCTGATGACCTCCCTAAGGCTACTGTTTCTACTGCAGTCCTCTCAAGTAGTGGCTGTGTTCTTTGCCACACCAGTGTAACTCACTGGACTTGGAGGCTTATTTATCATTAATGTTTTCAGATTGGTGTTGTTTTTCCTCCCTAAAGACCTCTAGCTTTGAAGCTCGTGCATCAGACTATACTACCCAGTACATATCTTCTTGCAGTCTTGTACACACTCCTATGTCACTTCATTTCATAAAGATTTTAGGATCTATTTCACTGTCTCTTTCCTCAGCCCACTCCTGTCATAATTTTTGATAATTTAAACATCTAGGTAGATGAACCTTTCAATATCTCAGCCTCTCATTTTCTAATTTCTCTTCTCCTGTCATCATGTGCTACACACTGCTATTGCCATGATTATATCCTATCCTTGGTTATTATCAGTCTCAATTTTAAGCATCCCACTTTCTGACTACCACCTACTGTCTTTCTAGCTCACTTACTCTAGATCTTTGACTCTAGCAATTTTTTAACTCCACTACACCTATTTCTATTATTCTTACCAATTCTTCTCTGTCAAAGTCCTTGTGTTCTCACATTCCTCCTTACTTAGCTTAGATTCCTACCACCTACTGTCTTTCTAGCTCACTTACTCTAGATCTTTGACTCTAGCAATTTTTTAACACCACTACACCTATTTCTATTATTCTTACCAATTCTTCTCTGTCAAAGTCCTTGTGTTCTCACATTCCTCCTTACTTAGCTTAGATTCCATGGCCCACCATAGTTATCACCAATTTGCATATAATATAACCTCAGTTCTCTTGACCCTCTCTTCCTTTGTCCTACTTACCTGGCAAAACCAAAGCCTAGTTAAATTCATCTGTCTGTTCTGTAACTTCACAGCTTTTCATGGCAGGAGAAAATCACACAAATTTTCAGACTGAACTTAAATTCATGACTGCTGTCTTCAAGTAAACCCTTAGAGTTGCTGGGTAATCTTGCCTTTTGTTAGTCCTTTCACCCTCCCCTCTAGGGTACTATTTTATCTCTTCTGCCTTCTCCTTAGATATACATCCTCTCCTCCCCAACCAAAAGGGAACTTCTGCATGTTCCCAGGCATTTTCATCCACCAGCCTACCTGCATTTGCACCCATATACTCTGCCTTTTCCACTTTGCTTCTTTTATACCACATGCTTCTGTTTAAAGACATCCTCTCTACTCTGTACTAGTTCACATGTTTTCCGGCCTGCTCAAGGTTTTCACTTAACCAGTTGTTTCTTTTTTCTCCTTCTTCATAAACTGTTTCGTATTAGTCCATGTCTATTACTACCCATAATGCATTACTATCTCCCGTGGAGGCCGGGTGGAAGTTTTGGTAAGTCTTTGTCTAATTGTGGTTCACCCATAGACTTGTGTAAGGCCTCCTATACGGAGATCTGAGTATTCACAAGGGCCCTATTGCTGGCAGATCCTGTATTCTAGCATTTGTCTCCTCAGCATTGTAAGACTGTGGAAAACTCCTCTATTCTTCTAAGAGGTTTTGGGATTAGCTTTTTAAACTTCAAGCCCTGCACAGGTTTGGAATTTGACAAATGACTTGGGATAGAAACAAGTCTCAAATCTCCAGTTTTGTCAGCCCTACATAATTGCCAAAAGCTTGGGTGCTTTCTCCATCTTCCAGCAGGAGCTCTCTGCCTTGTCAAAGCCTGATTTCTTGGTCCTTTCCCTGTACCTGGAGTATGTAAAACTCTCAGGGGAAAAAAATAACTGCAGATCTTCTAATCACCTCTCCCCGGTTAAAAACTCTTCAGAATCTTAGATACTCAAGTCATTATTGCAGCAACAGCCGTGTGATGCCGTTAAACACATGATTTTTGTGTTTAATCTGACTTTTCTTGTTCTTGCCTAGAGCATTGGTCTGCCAAAATTGATTCTATCCTATTTAGATGTGGAAGTCTGACACTCATCTTCAGTCTAGAATTGGAAAAGATCCTTAAGCTTATAAAATGGGGAACTCTTTTACCGTTTGTTCCCTACCAGATATATTCAGTTTTAGTTTATTCATTATATTGTTGAAGAGATAGCTGAAACTATTTTTATGTGTTTGGAAACAACCGTAGTATAAACCCAAATATTTGATTTTTTTTTATCATTTATTTTCTTAAGTTAACTAAAAATAAACACATAGAGCATAATTAAATATTGACTGCCACCCATCCTCTCTTTCTTTCCTTTCCCCATGGCCTTTTGTGGTATAAAAAAGATAAATAAAGAAATCAACATTTGGCATTATTTGCCAACAAGTTTTTATGTATAAATAGTTATTATCTACCACTGCACTATATTTATGGGTATGTTTTATGGGAAAGCAGTTGCTGTTTGTTTAATTATTTTGATTTGCTCATTTGCAGGCCCTCTGGCCCAAGCAATATTCATTTTACTTTTTATGTTATAATCATTGGTATACTTAAACTTCTCAATTACTGTCTTATAGATCTGAATGGAAACTATTTTTACCTTGATTTTTTAAAAATGAACTTTTTATATTGGAATAGTTTTAGATTACAGAAAAGTTTCAAAGATGGTACAGTACAGAGAGTTCCCATATATCTCTCACCCAGTTTTAGTTTCCCCTAATTTGCCATCTTACATTACTGTGGTATGTTTGTTAAAATTAAGAAACCAACATTGGTACATTAGTATTAATTTAACTCCAGATGTTATTCAGATTTCACCAGTTTTTTATTAAACTGCTACTCAGCCATAAAAAAGAATGAAATTCTGCCATTCATAGCAACATGGATGAACGTGGAGAAAATTTTAAATGAAATAAGCCAGGCACAGAAAGTGATATACCACATGTTCTCACTCATATGTGGCTGCTGAAAAACAAAACAAACAAGCCAAAAACAAAACAAATAACAACAACAAAAACAATAATAATAATGATTAGTTAGAAGGAAAGAGAAGAACTATGGTTACTAGAGGCAGGAAAGAGGGGAGGGGAAAGAGGGGACGGTGAGAAGCTGGTCAATGGACACAAAAGTACAGCAATATAGGAAAAATATGCCCTATTCATGTACAGTTGGCCCAGAAATCTATAATCAATAATGATTTACTGCATATAACCAAATGGCTAGAAAAGAGGTGATAAAATGTACACATCACAAAGAAATGATTAATTTTGGCAATGAATAAGCTAATTACCCTGAACAGAGCATCACACATTGTATACATGTATTGAAATATAACTCTATACCCCATAAACACGTACAATCAATATGTATCAATAAAAAATGTTTTAAACAAAAATAAAATAAAAGCAAGTTACAAAAGTGTTAAAAAATAGAATATAACTTTTAGATTCAGAGGAGACTAAATATATAAGAAAATACTGTTAATAACTTTATGCCAATAAGTTTGAAAACTTAGATGCAACTAACAAATTCTTCAAAAAATATAGTTTTTCAAAATTGACCTAAGAAGGAAATATGTCTTCTATCTCAAACTGGGAACTGAAAGTGTTAAATTCTTCTTAGGATGAATTAAAAATGTTATAATTAGCATTTGTTTGATCAAGGATTTGCCTTACCAATCAGCCTATCGTTCATTCTTTCTTCTTTGTCCATTTTTTGGCCGATTCATGTTCATAAATTTGAATAAAATTGTAGAAAACTTCCATTTCTTCAGTATCCTCCTTTTCTGGGATCTTTTAGTTTATTATTCTACACAAACAAAATATTTGGAATTTTAAATGGAAGGATTTTCATAGAATCATAGAATTTTGTTTCATAGGACCCTAGAGACCATCTAGTTAAACTTTTAACTAAATTGAGGAATCTCCTCTATAGCTAATTTTCAATTTAGTGAAATATCTATCTTCTCTTAATGCATAGTCATTTGTACTAGTATTGGTCTCAGAACATTTGACAGATAATTTATATTGCATCAAGTATTTTCAAATATCTATGTTATCAGTAATGTCTTGAGTCCTATCAGCTGGACACAATTGGATCCAGGTTAAACACTAATAGTAAGCAACAAGAATCGTAGAACTAGCGAGCCTTAGTGGAGATTATTAGCTTTGAGGGTTGACCTTATTGTGAGCTACAGTAATTCAAATAATATTTTCTAGGGGTTCTGGCAAAATTAGGCTAACTCTAGGCTATTTTTTTTTTACATATAAGGATATGCATAGATGGACAAGGCCTGGCAACAGGAGACTTTGGGCCTCATTGGTACTTGTAGTTAGTAGGATAATATTGTAGAGATTTTTATTGATTGGACCCCAGCTGGTACCAGCGGTACATGAGGGACCCAGCCCCTGAGACCTGACTGAGTTAGGCATGGGAATGGGGATTGGTATGTGGGCTTTAGCCAAATGGGCCCAGGGACTTGATAAATAAAAATACATTCAAAATACCAAGGGAAAAGCCTTGTCATAAAGACTTAGAATAAAGTAGGGATGAAGGAAGAAAGTGGTAAATTCTATTATGTACATGGGTATTTGGAATCTCCTCCAGGCATAATGGATAATATGTTGTGACTCAGATTAATTTCATTCCCACCTATTAATAAGAGTGGGACTTTGATTATATAACCAAGCTTGATCATAATTAACTCAGAAACAATGTGAAAAGGATCATGTAGGCTGTATTAGTCAGGGTTCTCCAGAGAGACAGAATCAATAGTATATGTTATAATTATATGAAAGGGATTTATTAGGGGAATTATCTCATGTGACTGTGAAGAAAAGGCCCACGATAGGCTATCTATAAACCGGATGCCAGTAGCATGGCTCAGTCCAAGTCCAAAGGCCTCAAAACCAGGGAAGCTGATGGTGTAAGTTCGGGAACCCAAAAGCTGAAGAGTCTCGAGCTCTGATGTCCACGGACAGAAGAGAAGAGCGTATACCAGCTCCAGCGGATCGAGAGAGAGCTTCACCTCTTTCCTCTGTCTTTGTTCTCTCCGGACCCCTAGTTGATTGGATGGTTTCCACCCACATTCAGAGTGGGTCTTTCACACCCC